>NW_017672513.1:126242-180700 GCF_001879085.1 Nicotiana attenuata
ACTGGCCCTCATGTAGTGGCCCCTGCATTCTTTAATCCTAAACGGCATCATCTTGTAGCAGTACATTCCCCACAGCGTAATGAAAGCCGTTTTCTCAGCATCTCCTTCATCCATCCAGATCTAATGATAACCAGCGAAACAATCTACAGATGATTGCAACTCATGCTTGGCGCAATTGTCGATCCGGATGTATATGTTTGGCAAGGGGAAGTCGTCTTTCGGACTGGCCCGGTTGAGATCCCGATAGTCGACACAGACTCTAACCTTCCCGTCCTTCTTCGGTACTGGCATAATGTTGGCTAACCATGTTGGATACTCCACTACCCTGAGAACCTTAGCTTTGACCTGCTTAGTGACCTCTTCCTTGATTTTCAAACTCATGTCTGGCTTGAACTTCCTGAGCTTGTGCTTTACCGGCGGACATGTTGGATCAGTTTGCAGTTTATGGGCCACGTTAGATGTACTTAGACCAGTCATGTCGTCGTACGACCATGCAAATATGTCCTCATACTCTTTTAGAAACTCTGTGTATTCTTCCTTTTCTGATGGTGACAAATGAACGCTGATTCGTGTTTCTTTGATGTTTTCTTCATCTCCCAGGTTAACAATCTCAGTCTCGTCTAGGTTGGACTTAGGTCTGTTCTCAAAATTCTCAACTTCTTTGACAATATCTTCCGGCATGTCATCTTCTTCTGAATCTATGTCCGTTTATTGCGTTGTCTCGTTGCATGTCACAGTCTTTGGTTCATCAAGATAAGTAAGTAATCTTGTATAAGTAAAGTAATGAGAGAGAATAATAAGAGTAAGATTTATAAAAGAATTGAAATGCTTTGGTAAATTCCATAAATGTTTTGAACATTGGAGCTCTTTCTTGCAAAAATAAAAATGCGAAAGGAAAGTAAACTAGTAAAATAAAATAGTGCATGATGCTTGTTCAGCCTTGCTACCCCAAGGCTCGCCGGGCTCTGGTGGTTCTGATAGTCCAGTTATCGAGGCGTGTTCCTCTGCTTACAGCTTGTATGGAAGGGCCTTCCTCCCCCTCTTCCTCAAAAATGACACAACAATCCATATTATCGTCTTCCAGGAACAAATTCCTTACTGCTGCCAGGGCTTCTTCTTCTTCTGACCCGTAGATAACCTCGGCCGGTTGGAAGGTCTGCTCCAAATGGGGTATTAGCTGCTCCAATGGATAGTAGGACCGCGCCATGGTGGCGACCAGTGGTTGAACTCCTCCCAAGTGTACTCATATCCCAGACCGAAGGTGCTACCATGTTTCTTCCGCTTGATAGGCTTAGCGATTCCTTGGAGATTCTTGCCAAGTCCCTTGCCAGGTTCATACCCGCTCCAGTTCAATTTGCGTTCAATTTTGTTATCCCACCACTTATTTTTACCGACGGCGTTGCCTCGTTCGATGTGGTGGTAAGTTTCCCCGCCTATCCTTCTTCTTCCTCCAATTGCTGGGATGGTCTACCGACTGTATATGGGATTGCTACCGTCACCGTGAATGATCACCTCTTGGTGGTTCCACTCAAACTTCACTGCCTGATGTAGTGTTGATGCTACAGCCCCTGCGGAATGAATCCATGGTCATCCCAACAACAGATTGTAAGATGCTGGCACGTCTATCACTTGAAAATCAACATCAAACCAAGTAGGCCCCATTTGCAAACACAAGCTAATTTCCCCAATAGCAGACCTTTGGGATCTGCTGAAAGCTTTTACGTTGATGGCCCCGTCCTTGATCTCATGTGCCCCTTTCCTAATGTCCTGAGTGTTACCAACGGACAAATGTTGAGGCTGGATCCTCTGTCAATCAGGACCCTGGTGGTAAAATAATCTTCGCATTGCACGGTGATGTGCAATGCCTTGTTGTGACTCAACCCCTCTGGCGGCAGCTCATCTTCGTGGAAAGTGATCTTGTGACTTTCCAATACCTGGCCTACCATGTTAGCCATTTCTCCGCCGGTGATGTTACTTGGTACATATGCCTCAGTCAACACTCTTAACAAGGCATTCTTGTGTGCATCGGAACTTTGTAACAAAGCAAGGATAGAAATCTGTGCCGGTGTTTTGTTCAGCTGATCAATGACTGAGTATTCTTTAGCTTGTATCTTTCTCCAGAGATCGTCGGGCCCAGTTTCACTGATGGTTGGCCGAATAGAGGCCTGCTTGCTAGATTCAACCAAATGCTCCGGGGTGTAAACCCTGCCGGTTCTTGTCATACCCTGAGACGCAACGGCTTACCCAAACTTGACCTTCCCCTTTCTTCTGGCCTCGGCTGTGCAGTCCCATGGTATAGCCTTCGTATGGAATGGTGTTATGGCTGACATTGCCACTGGAATTGGCGTGGCTATCTTTACTCCAAACGGAGCAGGATTCTCAGGTGGTAAGACTGCAACTTCAAAGGGTATAGGTGTGTTTGTTGGTGACCTAAACTCAACTTCAATCGGTGTTGGCGTCTTTGCAGAGGATGGTGCTTCACACTCGAGTGGCATGGACATGTTTACTTCGGCATCCCCAGAATGCTGAATCTGGACCACAATCGGATTGAGGGTGACTACTGGCTTCTTTGGATCGTCGCCTTCTATGACTAAACCGATTGATCCCTTGGGGTCCCAGTCATCCTCTATCTCAATCATGTGAATGCCTCAACCCTTGTGGTCTGGTTGAGGGTTATTGCGGACATTCGGAGCAGGCTCCTTTGCCACAATGATCTTGTTGTCAATCAAAGCCTGGATCTTATCCTTCAGAGAGCTGCATTCATCAATGGTATGCCCTTTCATGCCAGAATGGTATGCACATGTTTTATTTGGGTTAACCCATTGGGAAGGGTTTTCAGGGGTTATAGCAGGGATAGGGGTGACATAACCAGCAGCTTTGAGCCATTCGTACAACTGGTCAATTGGTTCGTCAATGACGGTATACTGTTTGAGAAGTCTGCGGTCAAAATCTGGTCGAGGTCTAGGGAAGTTTTGACGTAGGGGAGGTGATTGATAGTGGGATGGTTAGGTGTTGTAGTATTGGTAAACATTTGCTGGTTGGGAGTATTTGGGTGAAGAGGGCTGATATGTGGGAGATGGCTGATAAGCGGGTGGCGGAGTTTGGTAAGTGGGCGAGGGTGCTTGGTAATTTGGGGTAGGCTGATATGTGATTGAAGGTATTGGGTATGTTTGGTACTTGATACGGGATTTGGTCCTCTGTGCAACCATTACAGCACCTACGTCCCTTTTCTTGGACGTGCCACCAGATTGTAAAGCCTTATTGGTAGCCTGCAAGGCTTCAAAGTTCGTAACCATACCACTCTTGATGCCTTCCTTGATCCTTTCTCCTAGCTTGATGATATCAGAAAATTTATGATTCTCAATCAGCATCAGCCTCTCATAATATTGTGGGTCCTGAGCCCGGACGAAAAACTTGTTCATTTGTCCTTCCTCTAAAGCAGATCGGACCTTAGCAGCCTGTGATCTCCAGCAAGTGGAATACTCGCGGAATGTTTCTGTGGGTTTCTTCTTCAGATTCTGAATGTAAAACACATCCGGTGCATTTTCCCTATTGAACCTGAATCTATCCATGAAGTTGGACGCCATACTTACCCAGTCCGACCACTTCTTCGGGTCTTGGCTAATGTACTAAGACAGAGCATCTCCTTTCAGGCTCCTCATGAAAAGCTTTATGCGGATCTTCTCGTCTCTTCCTACTCCGACCAACTTGTCGCAGTATGTTCTCAAGTTAACCTTGGGATCCCCTGTACCATCAAACATTTCGAACTTGGGAGCTTTGTACCCCTCGGGCAGTTCGACATCGGGCTGTATACATAGATCTTCATAATTTAACCCCTCAATTCCTTTACTGCCTTCAATGCCTCGAATTCTGGTGGTCAACCTTTTAAGCTCTTCGGCCAAATTTCTGATGAGTGAGTCTTTATCATTGGACTCGGGTGTGCTTGAGATGGGCTGGGTGGAGTGTGGCACCGTCTCCACATAGATGGGGGTGTTGGTGTGGCAGTGGTCATTTGTGGAGTTTAAAGGTTCCGGGATGAGTAGTGGAGTATTGTTGGGAGTGTGGCAAGTATTGCAGTGGTGGTGAGGAGCGGGATGGTTTTGTGGTTTTTGTGGAGGTGTGGGGTTCTGAGTGCTTGGAAAATTGACATCTGGGGTGGTGAGGGAGAATGACAAGCTTGCCAAGTTTCGAACTTGATTAAGTTCCTCCTGAAATTTCAACAGTTTCTGCTCGAGTTGGGACGCACTTTCCTTAGAAACCTGAGTACCCTGAGTGATCTCTACCCACTCAACTGAGTTTTCTTTTCTGGTGTTGCTCAAATCTTCCATCTTTCCTTTGTTCCTGTTTCTGATAGGACTAGGAGTAGGAATGGGTGGAGGGCCCCTGGATCTTGTAAAATATGCTAATGTTGCCAGAGTTCACGAACTAACCTTTGGGGAGGGGAATAAATAAACAAAAAGTAAAAACAAAAAGGTAACAAGTCAGTGAGGATCATAAAAAAATGTTGCAATATTTAAACACATAGTGCCGGAATATAAAGCACGTCCTAATTTGGCAGCCTTGTTGTGCCCGAGGTAGGCCTAGTGACAAATTGATTTGGAGAACTTAGGATGCTAAATGCCTCATTTTATTGATAAAAAATAGACGAATTCCAAATTGACACTAAATAAATAGGAAATGGAAATCACTAATGGCCATCGGCCTTATTACATTTGATAGAGCGAAAAGAAAAACTCCTATCCTACTTGGTCCCAGAAGGACCTTCCCCAGATTTGGCATCCCTGGCTCCATCGAACAGCTTTCCCAACTCGCGAAGTCCCAGCAATAGGTAGGCCCTGGCTAGGTGTCCGCCTTTGGTTCCTTCAGCATCTTGGCAATCTTCGACCCTTTTGAGAAACGATTTTGGTCACTAGAGTGTAAATCTTTTCACCAGCTTAGCAATCTTGGGTGGATGTTGGTGACCATGCCGAATCTGGGGACTTCGTACCTCATATTCCTGCAAGGCAAATAAGGTTAGGCCCTTACCCCCACCAGACTCAACTATTTAATATCAACAATTAGCATGTCGCATTTTTAGTTCTGCAAATAAATGCACAGAACATGGTGATGTTCGTTTGGGTTTAGGGAAACCCAGTGGACTTTGGACAAGGCTATCTTAAAGGATCATTATGTGGACAACATAACTGATCCAACTAAGTTTGACCATGATGCATGCACAGTTTAAACGGAGTAAGGTTTCTATGGGGTTTTAGACAGGTACCCTTGAGCGGACAACTCATGGGGGAAAGGCACGGAATCGTCGACTACACCGTTGATCGACTGGTTTTACCGCAAATATGCCTTTTCCGGATATAGGGGGTGATAATATCGGAAGAGCGCAACCACTCATTATAAGCGTTGCTATAGGATTTGTTTGGCATGAGTGGAATATGATGTTGAGCATGATTATGCAACAATTAAAGGCATGTTGTCACGTATTTGCACGTTTAAGAAAGCAGTAAATACAACGGTTTCATAATTTAAAGCGGCAATGAAGGAAAGCAGTAAAGGAAAGAAATAAAAAGACCAGTCAGTTTCGCAATTGAAAGGGAAATTGAATGCTTAAAGGAAATAAACAAATAATTGCGCGTAAAGAAGCATAAATTCACAATAATAGTCTGAAATGGTAAAAGCCTAAAAATCCCCAGCAGAGTCGCCATGCTGTCGCGCCCCCTTTTTCTCGCGAAATCGGATTTATGACATTTGGGAGGACAACTCATTCCTTTAAGGAATTGGGTTTGATTTAAAAAGTCGCCACCTAATGATTAAGGTGCATTAGGACACCAATAGAGATTTGATTTGAGTAACCAGAGATTGGGTAAGGGCTTGAAATTATTCCAAGGGGAAGGTGTTAGGCACCCCTCAGAATCCACTAGTGTGGTTCCCGCCAGACTATTATTTGTGAATTTGGGTACAATTAGCATATAAACAAATAGGGCTCAAATAAGAGGGGATTTCATCACATAAAGGTTTGAAAGTAAACAAGGTTTGAAAGAGTAATTAAAAAAAATTGATTTAAAAAAAGAGTTAAAATGCTGAAAAGAAAGAAATAAAGAATAAAGGGAGAGGGGTCCTAGGTTTATTAATAATATGGATCACCCCACACAATGCCCGATAATCACTCCTCAATGGGGCTACACGTGATATTATCGCGTGGTCATCATATCCATATCTACCCTTCCCACCCCGTTAAGGTATTAAAGCGCGGAATGGTCTCGTTTACCTATTGCATGCTACTACTCGTCCCAATCCTATCAGTCCCGGAGGCATTAGGACTATTAATCCTAAAGGGGAGGGATGTTAGGCTTATTTGTGGTTTCAAAGAGGCAAAATTCTAAGGCGACATACAAAACACGTATAACAAGTTGGGGGAAAGCACATAACAAGCAAAGGCTCAAATATACCCCCTTTAAACAAAGAAGCACGTAATTAGCATGACTTACACATACTGTTTAGGGTCTGATTGAATACTAAACGTGAAATAACTTAAAGGTTGAGGCAGACTGATTTATCACAAAATTTAGATAAGAAGCCCAAATCAGGCCTGCCAGCTGGTTGTAGTTAATAGAACAGATTCAGTTTATAACTTACCCTAAGGCTTGCCTAAGTGTTAGACAAGGATCCTATAGGCATAGTATCTATTTAATTTAGAAAGCAATGAAATAACAAGGTCTAAAATAAACTGGATACGTACTGGATAAAAGGGAAGTCAGGTTATTTAAAAGAAAGGCAAGTTTTAATGAGGGTTATAAGTTATGCAACTGGTAGTACCCATTAATACTGATTTTAGCTCTATTCGTGAATGAAGCGATTCAGATTCGATTAGGAGTTCCTATGATTTCTAGGCGTTGTTGATTTTAAGCCTTTGCAGACATGGTATAAAAAATGCAGAGGATACGTTTTTAAACCTACGAACATGATACCTAGGTGCAAGAATTTGTTTAACACCTATGAACATGATATCTAGGTGCAGTTGAATGTTTAAGCCCTATGAACATGATATCTAGGTGCGAAAATTTGTTTACGACCTATGAACATGATATCTAGGTGCAGTTGAATGTTTAAGCCCTATGAACATGATATCTAGGTGCGAAAATTTGTTTAAGACCTATGAACATGATATCTAGGTGCAGTTGAATGTTTAGATTTAGATAATCCTGTAAGCATGATTTCTATATGAACGTAGTAGTCCTATGATCATGATTTCTATATGAATGATGGATATACAGAATTCAGAAGGACCTATAGGCATGATTTCTATATGCATATGCATAATTCAAAATTCCTATAGAAATGGTATCTACCCTTTTAGCATACATGATTACCCGTCCCTTTTCACTAACCATCCCCAAGAGTTTATTACAAATTATTACAGCCCGGAATAAGGTAAAATACATCAGAAAAAAATAAATAAAAGTACAACCAAGGAGAGCCTTATTCAGACTTCATGTCTGAAATATGAGGTAAACCAACTCCAAGAGATTATGATCCAAAGCCTTTCTCCCATTTGGTGTCAAAGTTCCCTAAGAACCTCAAAAGGGACTCCGGGCAATGCTCACACCCAAATGTCTTATCAGATTGGGGATGAGTGGAGTGTGGAAGGGCCAGCCCTCAAGTGTCCAAGTTCAGAGGGAACTCAAAGGGTCCCAAGGCAAGGCTCACAAGAGGGGGGCAGAAGTTAAAGACTAAGAAAGTGTGCAAGTGCAGAACAGAATGCTAAAAGGGGAAAGGAGAGGGAAACAGCTACAAATAAGCACACATAAGGGGTTCAGGGGAATATGGAGATTGTAAAGAGCCTATTGCTTAGGCAAGGGCAGACTTTAGGCCTGCCCAGCAATGGAGAGTGCTAGCACACCTATAAGCCTGGCAGAACACATACTATTAGAGGCTAGGATCCCAGGGGATCAAATCTGATTCATGGACAATAACTTGCAGTATTGCCATGCCTCAAGCCATAGCTTAAACACATAGGGGGTAGGGGTTTTGGATTCATAGTAGAATAGGCAGAAAGAAACCAGCATACTAGAGTAAGTGTGGAACTATACATAAGCAGTAAGTAGACATGGATATAAAGAAAGTAAATAAACACATTGTTGTGGTGCTGAAAACCTTAAATCAAGACATACCAGTTTCAAAGTAGCAAATAGAGAAAGCAGGCAGTAAAACTTGTAAACAGGCCACAGTACAAACAATAAGAGAGAATACTTTTGAGTGTGAGTATAAGTTCAGAAAGACTGTGAATGATGGGTCCTTGTGTTAATGAAAGAGTCGTGTACTTATAGTGTGAAAAACAGGCAGAAATAAGGTAAGTAAACAATTAAGGAACTGGGTATCAATTAAAATCAATCAGTACAAGACTTCCTTTAATTAAGGAACTCGGACTTAAACGGTAATGAGTAATGAAATTATTTAAGGAAAGAGATCAAACAAGCATCTTGTGCAAAGTAGGCATTTTAGGGGTAAATACATAGGAGTTTATTTAAGGGCGGAATTTTGAAATACACGGTTACATAAATAAGGTAGAAAATCAATTAGTAGGCAGTAAATCAAGGAGTCAGAGATTTGTAATTACTGGTCCATGAATGAACCAAGTAAGAAAAGCTAAGGAAAGTTTTCGACTCAAACCAAGTAACAGGGAAATCAACAAACAAGGAAAGAAAATCAATCAGGCTTACACGAAGGAAGCCTGAAATTAATCAAAAAATTGAAAGCCATTTTAAAGGGAGGTTCAGCACATATAAAGAGCACACAAGTATGCTAGGCTAAAAAGAAAACGTCATGCAATTGCAAAATCAGTAAGTAGTAGACTATAGGAACATGGTAGTCACATAGGTCAGCAATGTAGAAGAGAGATAGTATCAAATAGCATACAAAGGGTCCAGTATAAGGACCATAGAAGAGTTTAGTAGAGAATCAGAATTGCCTAAAGAAATAGAGATTGAAAAAAATATTTCAAGACTTAGTTGAGCAACAGAGGAAACAAATTCAGAAACTCGAAATAGTTAGGGTTTCTGAAATCAAACAATTTCAAAGATGAAAGACAAGCATACCGCATAGCTAATGGTCTCAAAACTCGGATGAACCCCCAAATTCTAGGGTTTTTATCATCAATCGAGTGCAAAGATGAGAGGACAAGTAATCAAGGAAAAAGATACTAATCGAAATAGGTCCAGGGGTCTCAGAAAAGAACTGAGACCTTTAACATGCTTTTTCAGTAGCAGGAACTCATGAGAAGCATAGTAAAAGAACAACATGCGAAACATAGTAGAAAAACTCAAAGAAACATAGTAGAAGGCACTAATAAGAACACAGTAAGAGAAACATATAAAACACAGTAGAGGAAACTGATAAGAACATGGTAGAAGAATCTTAACAAGAAACATAGTAGAAGAAGCACACAAGAGGAAAAGAAAATCAGAGAAACTTCTAAATAACTCAAAACCCTAGATCGGGAAAAAAAAGGTTTTGAAAGCATAGTTTTGAAAGAAATATCAAGAAATCGTTTAAAAGAGGGAAAACACGGATCTAGAATAGATCTAAAGAAATCAGAAGAACCTCGAAAACTACGGTTTCAGAGGAACCCAAATGGTGAGAAAGGCTTGGATGGTCGTTGATCTAAGCAGGAGGAGTCGAGGTTAGGCTCGAACAGACATGGCTTGCCGGAGCCAGGCCGGAGATGGCCATAGAACTTGAATCACGCAAGGTCTGGACCCAGCTTCTTCATGGTCAGGCCTCGAAACTTCAGCAACCAAGCGTTTAGGAACCATAGAAGGCTGGTAGGTGGTGAGACCACCATGGATTCAGGCCAGGAGGTGGCCGGAGAAGGCGAGTGAAGCTCATCGGAGCGGAGGGGAAGGGGGAAGGTTCTAGAGAGAACCAGAGATAGAGAGATATAGATGAGAGTCGGTCGAGTGAGGAATGAGAGGGGTTTGGGGGGGTTATTTGTTTAATTTGGTAAGAACGAATCTGGACCGTTGATCAAAATTGATCAACGACCAAGATTTAATCCGGATTGGGTCGGGTAGATTTAGGATTTGGGCTTGGGTTTTTGGGCTGGTGTAATTAGGGGATATGGGCTGGTTTAATTTAGGCTAAATTAGAGAGCCAAATCTGGCTATAAGTTAAATAGCCCTTTTTCCCATTTAATTTATAGAAAATNGCTCCATCGAACAGCTTTCCCAACTCGCGAAGTCCCAGCAATAGGTAGGCCCTGGCTAGGTGTCCGCCTTCGGTTCCTTCAGCATCTTGGCAACCTTCGACCCTTTTGAGAAACGATTTTGGTCACTAGAGTGTAAATCTTTTCACCAGCTTAGCAATCTTAGGTGGATGTTGGTGACCATGCCGAATCTAGGGACTTCGTACCTCATATTCGTGCAAGGAAAATAAGGTTAGGCCCTTACCCCCACCAGACTCAACTATTTAATATCAACAATTAGCATGACGCATTTTTAGTTCTCCAAATAAATGCACAGAACGTGGTGATGTCCGTTTGGGTTTAGGGAAACCCAGTGGACTTTGGACAAGTCTATCTTAAAGGATCATTATGTGGACAACATAACTGATCCAGCTAGGTTTGACCATGATGCATGCACAGTTAAACAGAGTAAGGTTTCTATGGGGTATTAGACTGGTACCCTTGAGCGGACAACTCAAGAGGGAAAGGCGCGGAACCATCGACTACACCATTGATCGACTGGTTTTACCGCAAATATGTCTTTGCCGGATTTAGGGGGTGATGATATTGGAAGGGCCGCAACCACTCATTATAAGCGTTGCTATGGTATTTTGTTTGGTACGAGTGGAATATGATGTTGAATATGCAGTTACAATAATCTTGCAAGTTGTCACGTATTTGCACGTTCATAAAGTAATAATTACAACAGTTTCTCATAATTTACAACAATATTAAAAGAAAGCAATAAAGGAAAGCATTAAGAGAAATAAAGGAAAGAAACAAAGAGCCAAGTCAGTTTCGAGGTAGAAGAGGGAAAAATACATAAAGGCATTTAAACAATTAAAGACATATAAAGAAGCATAAAGTCACAAATAGCATGAAATGCTAAAAGCCTTAAAAAAATCCCCAGCAGAGTCGCCATGCTGTCGATGCCCCCTTTTTCTCGCGAAATTGGGTTTATGACATTTGGGAGGACAACTCGTTCCCTTTTGGGAATTGGGTTTAAGAGAAGTGAAGAGTCGCCACCTAATGATTAAAGTGCATTAGGACACTAAGAAGGGTTTTGTTTGGATAACCAGAGATTGGGTAAGGGCTTGAAATTATTCCAAGGGGAAGGTGTTAGGCACCCCTCAGAATCCACTAGTGTGGTTCCCGGCCAAGCTATTGTTGTGACTTTAGGGTACAAATACCATATAGACAAATAAGTCTTCAAATAAGAGGGGATTTTCACATAAAGGTTGCAAATAGATGGAGTGAAAAGAAACGAAAGAAAAGCTGAATTTTGAGAGAAAAATAGTTTGAGAAATTTGAAAGTAAATAATGAAATAAACAAGTAAAAGAGAGGGGGGGGGTCGTAGGTTTATAAATAATATGGATCACCCCACACAACACCCGATAACCACTTATACACGTGGTGTTATCGCGTGGTCATCATATCCATATCTACCATTCCCACCCCGTTAAGGTATTAAACGCAAAATGGTCTCGTTTCACTTATTGCATGCTATTACCCGCCCCAATCCTATCAATCTCGGAGGTATTTGGATTACTTATCCTAAAGGGAGGGGACATTGGCTTATTTGTGGTTTCAAAAGGTTAAAATACTAAGGCGACAATCAAAACACAAAGAGAAAATATGGGAGAGGCATTCAAACACATAAGGCTCAAACAGGCCTCCTTAGATCAGAGAAAAGCATATAGTTTAGCATGTCTTACACGTACTGATTAGGGTCTGATTAAACTTAAGAGTTAAAGCAGGCTGATTTATCACATATTTTCAGATAAGAAGCCTGAATTAGACCTGCCCGCTGGTTGTAGTTAATAAAAAACTGTTGTAGTTTATAAGTTTTTCCCTAAGGCTTGCCTAAGTGATAGACGAAAACCTATAGGCATGATGTCTACAGATTTCAGAAATAAAAAAATGAACTGATTACATGCTGATTCAAAGGGAAGTTGCCCGTTAAAAATGAATTTTAGAAGACACGAGCTCTGCTGTTGGTAATGCATTATTACTGCTAATTTTTGACTCATAAGCGAGTGAGGCTATTCAGATTTGAGTTAGAGCCCCTATAGGTATGCTTTCTATGTGTTTGCCAACTTAGAACATTGTAATAGACATAGAAGAGTGCAGAAATCCTGTAACATGATATCTAGGTGTTGCATTGTTTTACTTAAGGCCTATAAACACGTTTGCCTAGTGAAAAGCGGGTATGCAAGAATCAGAAAAGACCTATAGGCATATTCTCTACGTGCGTGTGCAGAAGCTATAGACATAATATCTACATGAAAGTGCAGAATCCCTATAGTCATGGTATTTAAATGAGAATGCAGAGTTTCTTATAGACGTGATAGCTAAATGATATGCAGGAATCTTATAGGCATGATAACTACATGAAAATGCATGTCTTATAGGCATGGCAACTATATGAAAGTGCAGAAATCTTATAGGCATGGTAACTATATGAAAGTGCAGAAATCTTGTAGGCATGGTAACTATATGAAAAACACTGAAATTAGAGATTCCTATAGGCAAGTTATCTACCCTTTTAATGCATAGTCACCACTCCCTTTTCACTAAGCATCCCCGAAAGTTTATTACAGCCCAGAATAGAATAAGAAAAGCAAAATTACATCAGAAATTAAAAGTATAACCAAGGGGAGCCTAATTCAGGCTCCTTATCTGAAACATGAGATGAACCAACTCCAAAGATCCGATTTCAAAAGCCTTTCTCTCATTTGGGGTGTGTCAGAGTTCCCTAAGAGCCTCAAATGGACTCCGGGCATTGCTCAAACCCAAATACATTGCAGGATTGAGTCATAGTGCAGTGTGGAAGGGCTAGCCCTCAAGTGTCCAAGTTCAGAGGGAGCTCAAGGTCCTAAGGCAAGGCTCACAGGAGGGGTGCAGAACTTAGAAGCTAAGAGTGAGTGTAAGTGCAAAGAGGGAATTCTAAATGGGGAAAAGGGAAGTGGCAAAGACAGGCTAGTGGGCATACCTAGCAATAGGAAATGCTGGCACACTCCACCAGCCTGTTAGAACACATTATTTTGGGAGTTAGGATCCCCAAAGGGATCAAGTCCAAACATGAACAATAACTTGCATGTTGCCATGTTCTGAACTACAACTCAAATCACATAGAGGGAAACAGGGGTGCAGGGATTCACAGCAGAATCAAATGAAAGAAAATTAACATGCTAGTTGACATTTAACTCCATATAGACAGTAAAGTAGACGTGGATGTAAATGCTGTAAGTAAACACATTGGGATGATGCTGAAACCAAAACTAGAACATACCAGTATCAAGGATACAAGCAAAAGAAAGTAGTAGTCTTGTAAAGCCAAAGTGCAGACAAGAAGCAAGAATACTCCAAGTATGAGTTTTGTGAGATTGTAAGTGTGAAGTCTGAAGTGTGTGTGTGTCGAAAGTGTAAAAGGGCCGTGCCCTTTTTATAGTGTAGAAAGCAATCAGAAATAGGTAAGAAAATAGTTTGAAAATCTGTTACACAAGGTTTCCCTTTAATCAAGGGATTCTGATTTCAAACGGGTAAAACTAATTAAGGAAAGAGATTAATAAAATACTTTTCAAAGCAGCACAATAGGGGTAAATACATAGAGGTTTATTTAAGGACAAGGTCTTGACAGTACATGGTTGTACAATTTAAGGAAAGGAAATCAATTGATAGCCAAGAAATCATAAGTCGAAAATTTTTTATGAATGAACCAAGTCAGAAAGATGGAAAGATTTTAACTTAAGGAAAATCAGTAACGATCAATTAGACCTATTAAAAGGAATTCTGAATCAATCACAAGTTGGAAAACCCTTTTTGAAGAAAGATTCATCACATATAAAGGCATACAGACACGTTAAAACATGAAGAAATTTGTCATGCCATTGTAAGGCTAGTGAAAACTCTAGAGAAGTCAGAATTACATGAAAACAAGGGAGTCCAAACTCAGTTTGTAGGCTCAGAGATTAGTCTGAAAGAGTCAAGGGTTCTCAAACAGAACCCTAGTTCAATCACATGACCAAACTCGGCGGAACCCCCAAATTCTAGGTTTTCCACCTCGAGTAAAATACAGAGATGAGGAGGTAACATGCTCAGAGATTTCTTTTCAGAATCTCATGAGAAGACAAGCAAATATAATTGAAAAATTCAAAGCAAATAGAGTGAAGGAACTAACTCAAAGCACAACGAGAGAACAACTTGATAGTAGAAGAAACATGTTTAATAAAAAACCTTTCAGAAGGGACTTAAATAGGGTTCAGAAGAGAGAAATACTAAAACCTAAGAACGTAGTAGAAAAAACCTGTTTTAAGAAGGTCTTTTTTAGAAACTCAACATGGTTCAGCGGAAGGCAAAAAAAGAGACATAAGAACTTAGTAAAAGAAATACATTACGAGAACACAAGAACACTGGAAAAGTATAGCAAAAGAGCATATAGGAAAACATAGTGAGATAAACCTGTGAGCATGGTATAGAAACACAGTAGGAAAACAAAAAATATAGAAGCACAGAAGAACATGCGTGGTAAAAGGAAACATATGAAAGCAGTAGCAAACAAATACACACAAGGAAAAGGGGAAGAAAAGTCATAAGCATTTCAGAAAACCCTAAATCGAAAAGAAGTGATTTTAAAAGTAATTTTGAAAGAAAAGTTGGGGAAAGTAGACCATAGATGCGTGACAGATCTAAGAAACATCAGAGGGAACCTCGAATAGTCAGGGTTTCAGAAGAACCCTAGAACGAGAAAGGCTTGGAAAAGGTCCGATCTAAGTCGGATAAGTCAGAACCAGGCTCAAAACACCATTGCACGCCGGAGCAACGCTGGAGATGGCCGTAGAACCTTGAATTTGCAACGATCTGAGTGAAGACCTTCGAGGTCAGACCTCGAATCTCCAAGTATCAAGTGTATAAGAGGACAGGGAGGTGAGTGTGGGGTTCTCATGGCCTGGGAAGCCATGGATCCCGGTGAGTTTAAGGTAGAAGATGGTGAGAGGGGCTAGGGTTTCGAGAGAGTCTGAGAGAGGAAAGGATTTCAGAGGCGGTGGGTTAAGGGGAAATGATTTTAGGGTTGGTGTTTGTAAATAAAAAGGAAAGGAATGATTGTGGTCGTTGATCAAAATGATCAACGGCCTGGATCGAAAGGGGAGGACGGGCGGGTTATATTAGCTGGGTCAGGGGCGGGTAATTTAGAAATTGGGCCGGTCCGTTTGAGGTCTGAAATTGGGTTAATTGGGCGAATTAATTTGGACTACAATTGAAGCAAAATGGGACCGGACTTTAAATAGTCACTTTTCCCCTTTTTATTTTATGAAAATAGAAAAATGTATTCTGAAAATAAATTAAGGTGCTAAATCGATTGATAATATATAAATATTAATTTAAAACTATTGGAACCAACTTCATAATTGTAAAATGCTATTAAATCTTAAAATAGGTTAAAATTTTAATTATATGTAATTTAGCTTTTAAAATACCAAATAAATTTATAAAAATGTATAAAAATTACCTTAGCTATATTTTGGTATAAATATGAGGATAAATAAGTGAATCACAAAAAATGATAATTTTGGGAATAATTATAAGTTTTGTACTGTTAAAATAGGGCAATAAATGGGTTTTTTTTTAAAAAAATCTTTTTAAAAATTAGGAAAAATATTTGGACACACTCATATATGCATATATATACTATTTTGAAATTATTTTGCATATATAAATATACAGGGAAAAATTGGGTATCAACAAGTCTCATGTAGGATTCGGGACAGGGCTTAGTCCCATGCATATTGAAGGCAATGCTTAGCCTTATGCAAAAAAGGAGGCAGGGCTTAGCCTCATGCAGATGGAGACAGAGCTTAGTCTCATACAGGATTCGGGATAAGGATTAGTCTCATGCAAATAGAAGGCAGTGCTTAGCCTTATGCAAAAATGGAGGCAGGGCTTAGTCTCATGCAGGCGGAGACAGAGCTTAGTCTCATGCAGGATTCGAGACAGGGCTTAGTCCCATGCAAAAATAAAATAGCAGTTGATAGCAGAGTTTTCTTAGCTAGTAATAGATTTCAGTATCGCGGTTGTTATGAAGATTGTGGCTTAGAGGCATGTACATTCTTCGCTCCTGCATCCAAAGAAAAATCGTAAGTTCTGTACAAAGGGAGGTCGGTTCGTGCCTCCGTTGGCTTGCTTGGCTTGCTTTGCTTGGTCCGCATGTCCTTGGGTAGCGTTGGCTAAACAGAGTCATTTTACAAGCAAGCATGCATAGTTTCAAAGACGTAATAAAAATATATTATTTTAGAAATTGGTTAGATGAACTAGTGACTGTGACACAATCCGAGACATTACAACCTCTCCTGCTATAGAATTTTGAGGGTCCTCCTCAAAATTCTGCCCGAGTTTCTGATTGTGGGGTAGAAATGGGATTTTTACATAATTGCGACCGAACCCACAGAGCTTCCTATGTATCCCGTCTTAAACGGGAATCAGGTCGAGCGTAGTTCAATTTACATCATTTTGTGAAAACATAAATAGTTACACATAGGATCGTTTGACTGCATCTGAGTTGATCAGTTTTGGCCAAACTTCTCCGTCCATTTCTGCAAGTATGAGGGCTTCTCCTGTCAATACTCTATGAACCCTGTAAGGGTCTTGCCAGTTGGGAAAGAATTTCCCTTTGGCTTCATCCTGATGCGGAAAGAGTTTCTTCAACACCAGCTGCCCCGGTGTGAACTGCCTCTGCTTGACTTTTTTGTTGAAGGCTCTGGACATTCTGTTCTGATAGAGTTGCCCATGACACACCGCATTCATCCTTTTTCCGTCTATGAGGGCTAGCTGCTCATAACGGCTTCTTATCCATTCCCCGTCGCTAAGCTCAGTTTCTTGTATGATTCTCAGAGAACAAATCTCCACTTCAACAAGAATAACAGCTTCAGTACCATAAACCAGTAAGTAGGGAGTTGCCCCGGTTGGTGTGCGGACTGTGGTACGGTACCCCAATAAAGCGAATGGCAGCTTTTCGTGCCATTGTTTGTGATTTTCTACCATCTTTCTCAGTATTTTTTTGATATTCTTGTTAGCGGCTTCTACAGCTCCGTTCATTTGAGGTCTATAGGTTGTGGAATTCTTGTACTTGATTTTGAAAATCTCACACATGGTCTTCATCAGATCACTGTTGAGATTGGAGGCATTGTCAGTGATGATTGATTCTGGAACTCCAAACCAGCAAACAATCTGATCGCGGACAAAATTTACTACGACCTTCTTAGTTACTGCCTTGTAAGATACTGCTTCGACCCATTTGGTGATGTTATCAATAGCTACCAGGATGAGCCGATGCCCATTTGAGGCGGTGGGCTCGATTGGACCAATGAAATCCATTCCCCAGGCAGCGAATGGCCAAGGCGAGCTTGTTGCATTGAGCTCATTTGGCGGCCCTTTTATCATATCGGCATGTACTTGACATTGGTAGCATTTTCGGACATACCGGATGCAATCTGTCTCCATGGTCATCCCGAAATAACCGGCCCTAAGTATCTTCTTTGCCAAGACAAAGCGGTTCACATGGGGGCCGCAGGTCCCAGCATGTATCTCCTCAAGTAGCTTAGAAGCTTCTTTTGCGTCGACGCACCTTAGCAATCCCAAGTCAAGAGTTCTTTTGTACAATGTTCCTCCACCGTGGAAGAAATTACTGGACAACCTCCGAAGCGTACGTTTCTGAGTATGATTTGCATGCTTCGGATATTCTCCTTTTGCCAAATATTCTCTGATATCGTGAAACCAAGGCTTCCCGTCTGTTTCTTCTTCAACACGGGCATAATACGCCGGCTGGCTATGGATCCTTACTGGGATGGGATCGATGAAGTTCTTGTCGGGATGCTGTATCATGGATGACAAAGTGGCCAATGCATCGGCAAATTCGTTCTGAATCCTGGGAACATGCTGAAACTCTATCTTCGTGAACCTCTTTCTCAATTCCTGCACGTGGTGCAGATATGGAAACATCTTGGAATTCTTGGTGGCCCATTCTCCTTGTACCTGGTGCACAAGCAAATCTGAATCACCGATTACCAGTAGCTCCTGAATATTCATGTCGATAGCTATGTTGATCCCTAGTATGCAGGCTTCATACTCTGCCATGTTGTTGGTGCAGGGAAATCTGAGTTTAGCAGGTACCGGATAATGTTGACCAGTTTCCGATACCAAGACGGCTCCAATGCCGACTCCCTTGAAATTTGCCGCTCCGTCAAAGAACATTATTCAACCGTCGTAGGACTCAGCAATATCTTCTCCTATGAATAGCGCCTCTTCATCGGGAAAATACGTTTTTACGGGTTCGTATTCTCCTTCCACAGGGTTCTCAGCAAGATGATATGCCAGTGCCTGTCCTTTGACTGCTTTCTGAGTCACATAAGCAATTCAAACTCGCTCAACAGGATTTGCCACTTAGCCAGCTTGCCAGTGGGCATGGGTTTCTGAAAGATATATTTCAAGGGATCCATCCTCGATATGAGGTATGTTGTGTAGGCACAGAAATAATGCCTCAGCTTCTGAGCTATCCATATCAGAGCGTAGCAGGTACCTTCTAATAGAGAGTACCGCGCTTCATATAGAGTGAACTTCTTACTCAGGTAATAGATAGCTTCCTGCTTTCTCCCTGTCTCGTCATGCTGCCCTAGAACGCAGCCGAAGGCTCCATCTTATACTGCAAGGTAGAGTAGCAAGGGTCTACCTGGCTCCGGCGCGACCAAGACTGGTGGTGTTGATAAGTACTCCTTGATCTTATCGAAAGCCTTTTGACAATCTTCGGTCCAACTAGTTGCAACATCTTTTTTCAATATCTTGAAAATTGACTCACATATAACTGTGGACTGGGCTATGAATCGGCTGATGTAGTTTAGCCGTCCTAGAAAACTGATTACATCTTCCTTATTCTTCGGCGGCGGTAGCTCCTGGATGGCTTTGACTTTTAATGGATCCAGTTCTATCCCTCGGCGGCTGACAATGAACCCAAGTAACTTTTCGGTAGGAACCCCGAATGCACATTTTGTGGGGTTTAGTTTCAAGTTGTATCTCTGTAGTCTGTCGAAAAACTTCCTTAAATCGGCTATATGATCTGTGGCCTTCTTGGATTTGATGATGACGTCGTCCATATATACCTCGATCTCCTTATGTATCATGTCATGAAAAATTATAGTTATAGCCCTCATGTAGGTGGCCCCAGCATTCTTTAGACCGAATGCCATCATCTCATAACAGTATACTCCCCATGGTGTAATGAAAGCCGTTTTCTCAGCGTCCTCTTCGTCCATCCAGATCTGATGGTAACCGGCAAAACAATCCACAAACGACTGGAGTTCATGCTTGGCATAATTGTCGATTAGGATGTGTATGTTTGGAAGCAGGAAATCATCCTTTGGGCTGGCCCTGTTGAGATCCCGATAATCATTACAGATCCTGACCTTCCCATCCTTCTTTGGAACTGGCACGATGTTGGTTAGCCATGTTGGGTATTTGACCACCCTGAGGACCTTGGCCTTGATCTGCTTAGTAACCTCCTCCTTGATTTTCAGACTCATGTCAGACTTGAACTTCCTGAGTTTCTATTTTATTGGTGGACACACTGGGTTTGTGGGCAACTTGTGAGCCACAGTGGATGTACTTAACCTGGTCATATCATCGTACTTAAACTGTGTGTACTCTTCTTTTCTGATGGCGGCAAGTGGATGCTGTTGCGGGTTTCCTTGACAGTTTCAGAGTCTCCCAAGTTGATTATTTCTGTTTCATCCAGATTGGACTTAGGCTTATTCTCAAAGTCTTCTACTTATCTGACAATTTCCTCAGGTATGACATCTTCTTCTTTCGAATCATTGTTCTTTTGTTGCGTCATCTAATTACATGTCACAGTTGTTGGTTCGTCGAGACAGGAAATAGTAATGCTGTGTAGATAAAGATATGAGAAAAAAAATGGTAATAATAAATATTGATTCATTGAAGCATAAAAGTGATTTTCAATAATTTAAACAACGTTTTTGGAACGTTGGAAATATTATTTAAAACAAAATGCCAAAAAGGGAAATCATTTTTCTTAGAAAATAAACAAAACAATGTTGTTTAGCCTTGCTACCCCGGGACTCGTCGGGCCTTGGATGATCTGACAGTCCAATTCTTGAGGAATGATCCTCTCTCCACAGCTCGGATGGTAGGGCCTTCCTCCTCCTCCTCCTACTCAATAATTACATAACAGTCCATGTCCTCATCTTCCAAGAACAGGTTCCTTAAGGCTGCTAGTGGTTGATGCTACAATAGGGCATGAAGCTATGTCATTTATGGATGGGTCCTCTGGATACAATCAAATCAGAATGTCTCCAAAATACTCTGATCCCCATATGATGTCGGCCTGTTGGAAGGTCTGACTTACGTGCGGTATAGGCTGCTCCAATGGATAGTACGGACCTCGCCATGGTGGTGACCAGTCATTGTATTCTTGCCAGGTGTATTGATATCCCAGCCCAAAAGTGGTACCTTGGCGCTTTGGCTGTATTGGCTTGGAAATGCCCTGAAGATTTTTGCCAAGACCTTTGCCGGGCTCATACCCTCCCCAGTTCATCATGATTGCTATCTTGCTATCCCACCACTTATCTTTGTCGATTGCATCGACCCGCTCGATATGATGATAAGTTTCTCCACCTAGCTTTCTCCTATTCTCGACCATCGGAATAGTCTGACGGGTGTAAATGGGGTTGCTCCCGTCTTCATGGATAATCACCTCCTAATAGTTCCACTCAAACTTCACTGCCTGATGCAAAGTTGATGCCACAGCCCCAGCGGCATGTATCCATGGTCGTCCCAACAAAAGATTGTAGGATGCAGATATGTCCAGCACCTGAAACTCTACATCAAACCACGTAGGTCCCATCTGCAGACATAGATTAATTTCCCCGATGGTAGCTCTCTTAGACCCATCAAATGCCTTCACGTTCATGGTCCCTTCTCGTATCTCGTATAGGCCTTTGACCAACCTCTTCAGTGTTGTCAATGGGCAAATATTGAGACTAGACCCTCCATCGATCAGGACCCTGGTAATGAAGTAGTCTTCGTATTGCACTGTGATATACGGTGCCTTATTGTGACTTAAACCCTCAGGCGGCAACTCATCCTCGTGGAAAGTGATTTTGTGACTTTCCAATACCTGTCCCACCATGTTAGCCATTTCTCCGCTTGTGATGTTATTGGACACATATGCTTCGTCCAATACTTTCATCAGAGCTTTCCTGTGTGCTTCTGAATTCTGTAGCAGTGACAGGATAGATATTTGAGCAGGAGACTTGTTCAGATAATCGATGACTGAATACTCCCTTGCTTGTACTTTCCTCTAGAGGTCATCTGGACCTGTTTCAATAACGGGAGGTCTATTAGAGGCCTGTTAACTGGACTCTCCCAAATGCTCGGGTGTATAGACCCTTCCAGTCCTAGTCCTCCCATGTGCAGCACCAGATTCTCCCATTTTGATTTTTCCTTTTCTTCTAGCTTCAGCCACATAACCCCATGGTACAGCCTCGGGGCTGAAAGGCGGTGTACCACCACTAGCGGCTGCACCTGCACTATAATGGAATTGAGTGTGACTGCGGGTTTCTTAGGGTCGTCACCCTCTTTGATAAGTCCGATTGATCCCTGCGGATCCCATTCTTCATCCATCTTTATCACATTGACACCTTCACCCCTGTGATCTGGGAGGGGGTTATTACGGATATTAGGAGTAGCCTCCTTTGCTTGGATGACCTTGTTGTCAATCAAAGCTTGGATTTTGTCCTTCAATGTGCGGCATTCGCGAATGATGTGCCCTTTCATGCCCGAATGGTATGCACAAGTCTTATTTGGGTTGACCCATTGGGATTAGTTCTCTGTGACCACAGCAGGGATGGGAGTGACGTAACTAGCAGCCTTCAACCTTTCATATAGCTGGTCGATGGGTTCAGCGATGGCAGTGTATTGTTTGGGTGGTCTGCGGTAAAAATTAGGTCGCGGTCTTGGGTAATTTTGACGAGTTGGAGGTGACTGAAAATGAGATGGTTGGGAATTATAGTTGTGATATGCAGTGGCTGGTTGGGAATACCTGGGGGATGAGGGTTGATATTTAGGTGGAGGCGACGGTTGATATGTGGGTGGTGGTGCTTGATATGTGGGGAGGTTCGGTATACGAATGGAGTTTTGGGTCCTTGGTCGACCATTACTGCTCCCACGTCCTTCTTCTTAGATGTACCCCCTAACTGCAATGCTTTATTAGTTGCCTACAATGCCTCAAAGTTTGTTACCATCCCGCTCTTGATGCCTTCTTCGATCCTTTCACCAAGTTTGATGATATCAGAGAACTTATGGTTTTCAATAACCATCAACCTTTCATAGTACTGCTGATCCTATGCTTTGACAAAGAACTTGTTCATCTGTTCGTTGTCCAATGCTATCCTGACTTTGGCCGATTCTTATCTCCAACGAGTAGCATACTCGCGAAAAGTCTCAGTGGGCTTCTTCGTGAGGTTCTGGATGTAGAAGACATCCGGTGCATTCTCTGTGCTGAACCTGAATCGATCCATGAAATCAAACGCCATACTCACCTAGTTGGACCATTTCTTAGAATCCTGGCTGATGTACCAGGACAAGGCATCTCCCGTAAGACTCCTCATAAAAAGCTTCATCCGGATCGTTTCATCTTTTCCGACCCTGACAAGCTTGTCACAATAGGTCCTTAGATGAACCCTGGGATCACCTGTACCGTCAAACATCTCGAACTTGGGAGGTTTAGAACCCTCTGGCAGTTCTACATCCAGTGGATGCATAGGTCTTCATAGTTCAGACCTTCTATCCCCTTGCCTCCTTCTACGCCTTGAACTCGGATGGTCAACTTCTTGAGCTCCTCGGCCAGGTTATTAATGAGTATTTCCTTCTCAACAGATTCCGGTACATATGAGATGGGTTAAGTGGAGTGAGGTAGGGTCTCCACATATATAGGGTTATTTTGGTGACCTGGAATTTGAGTATAGCGGTGATCATTGGTGGGATTCTGGGGTTCAAGAATGACTGGTGGAGTATTTTGTGGAGTATGGTAGGTGTTTGGCTGGTACTGTGGTGGGATAGTTTGATTTTCTGGTGGAGATGTATAATGGTAAGGTACGGGAGGATTTTCTGGGCGCTTGTTGGGTGTGTTTTGAGGTGGTGCGGGGTTCTGAGTGTTAGGACGACTGATGTCTGGGATGCTGAGTGAGAAGGATAGGTTTGCCACATTTTGGACATGCTCAAGCTCACCCTGGAGTTCCAGTATTTTCTGTTCGAGCCGTGAAACTGCATCATTTGGGGCCTGAGTACCCCGACCATCAGAAGTTTCTGCATGTTCACCCTGTGTGTTATTTTCCTTTCTGGTGCCGTTCAAATCTTCCATTTTTTCTTTTCCTTTGCCTTTTGGTGGACTAGGAGGAGGAGAAGGTGGAGGGCCCCTGGATCTTGCGTGATAAGCTGATGATGCCAGTATGCACGAACCAACTTTTGGGGAATGGGAATAATCAAAAGAAAGAAAGAAAAACAGATGGTAGCCAAGTCAGTAATAATTCTGAAGAGTTTGCAGTATTTAAACACATATTGCGGGAATTCGCATCTTAATTTGGGAGCCCCGTTGTGCCCGAGTTAGGCCTAGCGACAAATAGACTTGGAGAAATTTAGTGCCAATAATTTCCTCATTTTATTAACGTAAAAATAGACGACCCAAAACGATACTAAATAAGATAATGTCACTAATGGCACTTGGCCTTATTACATTTAGAAAGTAGGTAAATCTAATCTATTTGGTCCCAGAAGGACTTTCTCCAAGTTCGATGCTCTTGTCCATCAGCTCCCCCAGTTCGCGCAGGTTCAGTAGTAAGAATGCCCTTGCCAAATTCCCTCCTTCATTTCCCTCGGTGTTCTGGCAATCGGTGACTCTCTTTCTCATTTTCCCTTCCAATTCCATCAGACTATACTCCAAATATTCCAGCCTTTCGCAGGATTTAACAGCCCTTTCTTTCCACTCATTGATCATTTCCATGTCGGCCTTATGCTGCTCCATTTGCTCAGCTACGGACTCACGAATTCTTTTGTGCAATTTGTTGTACTTCTCCTGTGCTTCGGCAACTTCGTCTATGACCCTGTTTCCTAGACCAACCCTTGGCTCGAAGAGCCCTGCTATGTTATCATCCAACCATTATGGGTAAAGGTATGTATGACCCGCATGATATCGATCCGGCTCGATGGTATCCTTTTCCATGATAATCTTCAAGTTCCACATATGTTGTGCTTCATTCTCATATGGGATGGCGTCACCCTGAAAATCGGCTATGAAGTGACTCATTTTAGCGACTCGCGGTATGTCCTGTCTCTTGCCTGTCTGTCTCATAACCCTTAGGGGAGCATAAGGGTATATGCCCCTTAACCCAATCAATACCAAGTGGGGAACATCCCTAGATCTGATGATGAACTCGTCGGTAGGGAACCACTCGAACATCCATTGAACCTGGTCCTCAGTCAAATTGTTGAAAAACTGCACCCATCCTACAGCATCCTTAGGCTGAGCAAACATGTCTGGGGTATAGGTCATTCTCTTGGGATGATGGAAGGCTATGTGATCATTCCACGACCTTCGTGGAAATTCCTGACGGTATTGACCCTTTTGGAGATGTTCTAGCAGCCAAACTTGCAGCAGTAAATTGCAACACTCGAAGAATCTGAACCTTTTCTGACAGCGTTTCAAGGCCCGGTACATATCTGCAATGATCATAGGGACAATGGTATATGTCTGCCCCTCGATCCCGTCCATCAATGTTTTGGCCACCATGGCCAGCCTGGTATGGATTCTGTCCCCTTGGAACGGGAACAATAGCACTCCCAAGAAACACACAATGAACACAAAGACCCTACGATGAATCCAACCCAAAGAGGTGATGGAGAATTCATCATCAAAAATACGGTAAGAGCTGCTGTGACCGTATCGTTCATAGAGGAAGTCAAAAGGTATGTAGGTGTTTTTCAGGCACTCCAAGTCATCATTCTTCTTTAACCCCATCATCTTCAAAAATCCCCAGTGGTGCGATTTTCTGGTGCCAATAAACCAGGACTATCCCAAGGTAGCCCAGCAAATCCCCCTAATTCTTCCAAGAGGGAAGGGGGGTCATTTCTATGTCCCCAAAGCGGAACACAGCCCTTTCCTTGTCCCAAAACATGGTGGCAGCCTCGACCAACATTTTGTTTGGTTGAAGATCCAACAGAGAAGGCAAATTTCCTAGGACTCTTTTCACCTGATTTTGGTCACTTGAAGGAAGATCCCTCCACCAATCTAGCAAAAGTGAAGGTATGCTACCGACCATGCCGAATCGGGGGACTTCGTGCCTCATTTTCTGCAAAACAAAAGATTGTTAGGCCCTTTCCCCCTCCAGGTTCATCTATTTATACAACAATTATTAGCATATTGGCACTTATTTCTCCAAAATTAATGCACACAATCGTGGTTGCGTCCATTGGGATTATGGAAAACCTGATGGACTTTTGGGTGAGGCTTGTCTTAAAGGGTTATTATGTGGACAACATATTAACCAGGCTAGGTTTGACCATGATGCATGCATAACTGATCGGAGTAAGGTTGCTATAGTGGTCTAGACTGGGACCCTCAAGCGGACAACTTGAGGGGGAAAGGCATAGAACCGTCGAACGCACCGCTGATCGACTAGTTTTACCGCAAATACGCCTTTTCAAATTTAAAAGGGTGATATATAGGAAGAGCGCAAACACTCATCAAGCGTTGCTCTACGATTGATTACGCACAAGTGGGAATATGATGTTAAGCATGATTTATGAAACAATAAATAGCATGTTGTCAAGTATTTGCACGTTTAAAAAAAACTGATAAAGGCGGTGTCTACATAATTGAAAGACAGTTACAAAAGAAAACAAGGAGACAAGTCAGTTTCGGGAAATAAAGGAAATCATAAATGCTTGAGAAATAAGCAATTAAATCCAAATAAAGGGGAAGGGAAAGGGTGCAGATGTATTAACAAAATAAATAATGCATAAGACTTATTCACAAAAACAAGTTCGTTATGGTAAGAGCCTAAAATATCCCTAGTAGAGTCGCCATGCTGTCGCGCCCTCTTTTTCCTCGCGGAGTCCGGGTTTCGACATTCATTGGGAACAACTCATTTTCTTTTGGGAATTAGGTATTTGAATTTGAAGAGTCTCCACCTAACGGATTTAAGGTGCGTTAGGGCACCTAGAGCATATAACTCATAAAACCGGTTTGCATTACCAAAGACTTGGGTAAGGGCTCGAAATAACCTTGAGGGGAAGGTGTTAGGCACCCCTCGCGGTCCACAACGGTGGGTCCCGGCCAAACTCAAATTATGTGAATTAGTCATTTAACAGATAGGCAGTCTAAGCACACATATAAGATAAAGGAAATTTGACGGATAAGCAGTCTAAGCCCACATATGTAAATAAGATGAGGGAAGTCCTAGGTTTGTTAGCCTATAGGATCACATCTGTACAATACCTGGTAAACCTTCCTCAAATAGAGGGGTTACACGTGGCATTAGCACACAGTTCATCATATCCTTTAGGCAGAATAGCCTAAATGACACTTATACTTGTGCCACTTTGTCATCCCAGTCCCCAAACTTAGTGAAGTTTCATCTAGACACCTCTACTCGTTCAAAAATAATATTTTAAACCCTTCTGACAGTGTATGTTCCTCAAGCGCCTCACTGTATTATCCACGTCAGATAAAAATATTCCATGTCATTATTTTTATTCACAAAAACTATTTTTGGAAAAGAAAAAGTTGAATCCTAAAGTTTTCTTTCACAAACACATTCATGTCTTTCTCTCTCTCTGAAACAGCCATTAGCATGGACTCTTATACTGTATTGTACCTCGTCGATTGGGAGAGCAGCCACGAAATAGTTTAACGCCATTGACGGTGAAACAGTGAGCCCACAAGAACAACTCACCCACGATGAGCTTCGACAAGCTTAATGTGGAGACAACATAATGTTTTAAACATAATTTACAGATCGAGATGGTAAATTAAAAAAAATAAAGTTATGGAAGCATTGGCAACAAATCGCAAACAATCTCAACCCAAATGGCATCAAACGATTTCCAGCCAAAACTCTGTCCTTTTTTTCTTTTTTAATGTATACATATAAACAAACAAAAAAATCAAAAAATGGAGAAGAAGAAGAAGAGAGCCATTAAAAGTTGCTCAATTTGGGGCGTCTTCAGATTTGGGGCGACCACGATATTCCAGTGGGTTTTGGGTTTGGGGTTTGGGGGAGGGGGAGGAGGGAGTGGAGGAACGGAGGGGAGAGAGGAACATGAAAGAGAAACCCTCTTTGACCTTTTTCTTAAATTTATTTAATTTTTGTCTTTTCTTTTTCCTTTTATCTTTTCTTATTTTAATTATTTCTTCTTTAGATATTTACCTTCACGCTCCTTCGACGCGTGAAATACATGTATTTTGTCCAACTTAGCTGTTAAGTTGCCACATAGACATGGTCAACGGTCAGAGGGGTTTAAAATATTACTTTTGAACAACTATAAGTGTTTGGATGAAACTTTGTGAAGTAAAAGGACCGGGATGTCAAAACCGAACAAGTACAAGTGTCTATGAGGCTATTCTGCCTATCCTTTACTACCCAATTACCCTCCCCTTGGTCATAGCCTAAAGCGTTCTAGCAACCTTAAGATGTATCCTATGCTTGCACTACCCGTCCCTTTACTTATATAGTCCCGGAGGTATTTAGGACTTCTAGTTAAGGTGGTTCTAGACTCTCCTATAGTAATCAAAAGGAGAAAAACTCTAGGCGACAAACAAAACACCTAGGACTGGACCAAGGATAGAATAGTTAAAAGGCTCACATTTTACCTCCACAAATAGAGCAAGTAAGTGCACGTCTCAAACAACAGATTTCAAATATTTCAGAAAGGTCCTAGAACATGATATCTAGGTGAGCATGACAAGCAAAGAATATACCGCATTGTGTTAAGGCGAAGTGATAGAGGCCTAATCAGTTTGCCTACTAATTTTTAGAACCTGTTGAATCTGGGCAGTCACAAATAAGCAGGGCCTAGTTCCACAGTTTTTATTAGTCCTTGATTACCTATAGGCTTGCCTAGGCATGGATTTGTAATACCCTATCAACATGTTGTCTAATGCAATCAGAATTCTGGGAATCAGTTTTAAACAAATTGAATTTATTACGTCCTATATGCATGCTGGTCTAGGTGCTGAATATTAGATTACAAAAACTGGTTTATAAACACTTGTCTTTATGACATCTAAGTGTTGGGATCATTTTTTGAATGGTTTTTTATAGACGAGACAGTTATTGATTAAAGCGAACACAAACACAGTCCTAAGGCAGGATCTCTAATGCACAAAGAATGGATGTTTTTATTGGGCAGAATTATAGCATTAACTTAATAACAGGATTCCTATATGATCATGATTATGCAGAAATCAGAATTTGTAGCAAATGAGGTAGTGAGCCTATAACATGTTGTCTAGTATGCCAAGTAATCCTATGAGCATGGTTTGTGATGCAGGTAAACATAGTGTAAACATAAAGCATGATTTCTAATGCAGGAAAGCATAATATAGACGTAAAAAGCATGATTTCTAATGCAAGTAAGCATAACGTAGACCTAGAAGCATTATTTCTACCCGGTTTCCCCACAAAATCATATAAGAATCCCTCCCTTTTACTAATTTCCCCAATATCTGTTTACAAAGATCACTATTACAGACTGACATTAATAATGAATTACAGAAGTGAAATTGCTACAACTATATGGAGCCTCCATATAGGCCCAAAGGATAAACCTGGCAAACCAAGCCTTCAACTAGTCAAAAATGCCATAGCCTCATAGTCACCTAATAGTATCCTGGTGTGTCAAAGTTCCCAAGGGCCTCGGGGATGCCGGGCAATGCTCACACCAGAAAAACATTCTAAGTAACCCTTTGTGAGAAAGTTTGGAAAGCCAACACTAGTATATCAAAGTTCAGAGGAGCCTCATGGACTCCTAAGCAATGCTTACACTAGAGGGGCAAGACCTTAGGTGTTCTAAGAATAGGGGTTTTAAAACAGTAGATAGTTTTTAAGAAAATAGTTTTGGATTCTTAGGAGGTAAGGATCAAACAAGGTCATTCAATCACTATAACTCAAACAAAGGTCCCAACAGTCAGATAGTATACAAAAAAAAAGGTTTACTTAGAGTTTCAACTTAGTTAAATAACTGCCACTAGGTGACATTCAGCCACATAAAGAGGGATAGTAGGGTTGGGGAGTCATATTAGTCAGAGGTGAACTGAAGATGCTAGTAAAGAAGAATAAGCATGAGTCTGGTTCATATGGAAACATAGAAGTCCAACTAAAGCAAGAATAAACAGATTGAGAGTAGGACACACATGGGTTCAATCAGACAGAAGTAGACATGTTATTACAATCAACATTGACGTAAACATGTTATTGCAGTAGATACATAGGTTCGATTAAGACAGAAGTAGGCATGTTATTATAAGGAAGCACATTGGATAGCAGAAAGCACATAGTCTAATTGAATGGCAATACACATGCTGATTAAGAATAAGAAGCATGAAGCACATAGTTTTAGTTAAAGATAAACAAGTAGATGTAAAAGATCCTACTGATTTGGTAACATAAAATGGACATGCTGGGAATCGGAAGTACACAGATCAAATCATACAGAGGTTTGCATGATAGTAAAGTGAGAGCATACCAGTTAAAGAAGCAAAAGCAGTAGATAAATTAGGCAGGATTCAATAGTCTAGTCCTGGCTTTCAACCGACTAGACAAAACAATGAGCACAAGTAGTAGAGAGATGAGAGCAAAGTTTGTGTGTGAGTGTTTTTTTTGTAAACTGTTGTGTTTTTGAGAGGTAGAATGAGAGTGTATATATAGGAGTCTAATAGTGTAAGTAAATAAGGCAAGGCAGGTAAATATTGTAAATAAGGTAAGGGAAGCAATCAAATAATCAATCAAACTTGATAGGGACAAAAAATTAGGGGATTAGACTCATAAATAACTCTGATTGAATTTTAAATAAGGCAAGAAGTAGGTTTGTCAGTCAATTAGGATTAGAACCCGTAAATCAAGTAATCACTCACACGAATAAGGCAATCATAGGTAATTAGAACCAATCAAGGGTCAATCAACCCATAAATAGGTAAGAGATGCTAATTAAGAACCTCTGGATTAAGGAAAGTGATCAGAAGTCAGTAAATTATTTCAGCAAACAATGAAACCCAAGATAATTTAGCTAATCAGTCAATTATTCAAACAATAACGGACAAAAATATTGAAGTCAAACAATGAATAGTCAAACAGTTGAGCCAGGATCATAGCCATGAGAAAGATTAAACAAACATAAGAATTTCAGAAACCCTAATTTGAAAAATACCTAAAGTTGATTAACAGTAGGAAAACCAGAGGACCCTTAAAGAAAACAACCATGGAAACTTGAAACACTTCAAATATGTAGAGATTCGAACAATAAATAACAAAGGAACCAAAAACCTTACATAACACAATGCTAAAAAATCGGTTAACAGTAGAGAAATAAGAGAACCTTAAAGAAAAATCAGTGATGAACTCAGAATCGCTCCAAATCTACAAAGATCTGGACAGATTCAAGTCTAAGCATTAGGGTTTTGAAGAAAAAGGAAAGGGTAAAGAGAATCTGGTGTTGAACCAGAGATTTGAACCGTAAAACATCGATAGAAAAGCACTCACAGACCAAAGACGGATTCTCAAAGAGTCTTGAACAAGATCTAGACTAGATCTCTTCGAGATCTTTCCATGAAATCACAAAAACGAGCAACTAATAGAAGTAGGAGACCATTAGATGTCTCAAAAGGCCATGGAAATCCATGGATCGAGTAGGAATTGAAGGGATTAGGGTTGGTTTTGGGTGGCGGCGGCTAGGGTTAGGGTCGGGGTCTCAGAGAGACGGAGAGGAGAGGAGTTTTAGGGCGGCTGAGTGTATCAAGATGAATTAGGTTAGGGGGGTCGTTTGGGTTAAAAATGGTAAGGGTGATGGTGGCCGTTAATCGCAGAGATCAACGGCCAGGATTAAAAGGTTTGGGAGCCGGGTAGGATTTAATTGGGCTAGGTCTGATTGGTTTGGGCCGGTTTTAATTGAATTGTGATCGAATTTGGGCTGTTTAATTAGGCTAGGTCCGAAAAAATAAAAGGGGTCATTTGTTAAATACCCATTTAATTGATAAAACAATTTTAAAAAATAATTAACATATTATAAAAATGATTTTCATGCCTAGAAATATTTTAAAATAATTACTTAATATTTAAAATATATAAAAATCTATTTTCTGGTAAAATAATGCAATAATGCATGCATGGGCGATAGTTGCAAAGTAATTGCAATTGTAACCCAAAAAATGCAAATGTGGCTATTTGTGCAATGATTAAAACATAGTGCAAAGGTAAATGATAAAATTAACCCACAAAATCATTGTAAAACTATTTGTGATGCAATCAATGATTATTTACATGCATAAAATGCTGGGGTAAATTAATTAAAATCTTTCAAAATGCAGAAATTGTGAAAAAATATTAATTGATGCTAATGCATAGTTTTGGATGTATATGTGCAATTTAGAAAATATTATGGGGAAAAATTGGGTATCAATAACTGTTCAATCCGTTGGGTTTGAATTTACTTTATCATACTTTATTTTCATTGCAATTCATTTTATCGATTTGTGTCAATTTAATCCACGTATCCTTAAAACCAGTTATAAATTCAATTGTTATCCGGTTTTGATGGTAAACACACTCTTTTAGTGAAATATATTTTAGTTAAAGTAATCAAATCCGGAAAAATGATTTCATCAAGATATAATTTCCTGCGATACCAAACGTGCCCGAACAATCCCGTAAATTTCAACCACTCCTTCATGGTTTTAGCAGAGTCCGAGTTAAGATTTCAACCTTAAAATCGTTTCGCGCTATTTTTGCTAATCAAGAAAAGTACATAAGTTTTTGCACAGTTCAATAAAACGTTAAATATGCGCCCAAACAAGTAAATTCGAGTTAATTGAAAATGTCAAACATAGAACAAATTCAACAACAGATGACTTACCTTTTATGATGTTTATAAGAATATATAATTGACAGAGCAAGATAAGGTGCCATAATAATGTTCAAATCTGGGAATTAACATTTCTTCTCCTCTTTTTTTTCTTGGGTAAAAAAGGATGAATTTGTACTCCCTAATTCCTTGCTGCCGATTTGCTTAAGTTAGGCACTCAAGTTATTAGCATAGCTATTTTGTTACTAATTATTACATAAATAAGGTATGGTTGCTTTACAAGAATTTGGAACCAATGATGTTTACTATCGCATATCATCTCCCTTGGTTATGTTTAGACAATACTATTTTCAGTTAGGAGTGTTAAATGAGCGGATTAAAACAGGTTAATATGAGCTAATTTTGTCACCTATATATTCAGTTTTTAAAATTCATTGTATGAATGTTCAACCTTCAATAGCAGCGTGAATTAGCTTGAAGGCGCATCTTTCTTATATGCGTATTTTCCACGTTACTATTTGAACGGAAGTCATACGAAATGTGAACAACGAAATTATGAACTTCCTTTGGTGAATTCTGTTTATAATACTATTATTAATACTATAAAGAAGCAGCTGGGGTCGTCATGCCAGCTTGCCGACCAATGCCCATTTTTGGTAATTCTCTAAATTATGTGCCTTATGGATATTGTACTTTATTGCTCTATTCGTGTGCGCTTCTTGTAATCGACAAAAAGCCCATAGACCTTTTTGGTTATCACGTGATGTCATCTTTTTGGAGGTCTATTTTGCCCTTGATTTTAGGTTTTGTTACTTTTGATAGTACCTTCATGGGTTTCAACTAAAGTTGTTAAACAGGCCGGGCCAGCTCACTGACAATTCTGTTCGACTAGATTCAGCCCGGGTCAGTCCGGTCCGCTAGGGTGGGACGGGTTAGGGTTAGGGGTTGAGCCGAATGGGGTCTGTCCATTTTTGCTAACCGGTGCACCAGCACCCGGCTAGCCTGGTAACCCACTAACAGGTTTTTATCGGGTTCTAGCCAGGTTTAGCGCGACTGTTAATTTTTTTCTTTTTGAATGTTGCCTACGGTCAAATTCAAAAATGACCGTTGGGCAACGGCCATTTTTTATATTTTCCATTTCGGCCTACCCCCTTAATAAAATAGCACCCCCTCCCCCACCCCTAATAATTAATAAATTACATTTTTAATCTTTTAAAAACTATAAATAGCCCCCATCTTTTTTACTTTTTCTCACAATTTGCTCTCTTTTTCTACTTTAGTTCTCCCCCAATTCTCTCCTGATTATTGAATTGCTTATTGCTCTTAAGTTCTCAATTACTTATTATTTCAAGTTTTATCAAATTTTTGCGATAGCCACTACAAAATTACAATTATCAAATGAAGTGTGATATCAATATCATCAAATATCAATTGAAGTGTGATATCAAATTTAGTGCGACATCCGGACTCTCGGTACACTCATTCCATCTCTTTCTCTTCTTTGGGTGTTTTTTTTATTTTGTTATTTAGAATTTATAATTAATTTTTTTAATTTAATTTGCATAATGAATATATTTAGAGAATCCGAAAAAGTGTGTACTAATAGGGGTGGTACTAGTAAGAGTAAAAATCCTAAGAGATCAAGAGGTGGTACTGCTTCTTCTAGTAGCTTTACACATATTTCTGGAAGTTCATCTGAAAATTTAAATGTAGATTATGAGAAAATTCAAGAAGATTATAGTATAGATGATAATTTAGATGATATTCAGTCACTTGATAATCTTGAAACACCACCACCTACACCTGGTACTGCTAGTCAAAATACTAGGGGTCGGTTGTGGTAATACAGGTAGGCATCCCCTCCCTATTAAGAAGAACCGAAAATTAAGAAGTAAGTGTTTGAATTTTTTTGAAAGACTAGAAGAAGTTAAAAAATATGTACGACATACTATTTGTAAGGAAATTTATAAACATGAGATCGGAGGTAAGCAAGGGGGAACATATAACGACCCGACCGATCGTTTTGAGCATTTGCACTTCGCCCGGTAGCTTGAGGGAATGAGTAGCCTTCGTATGATGTATTATGACTTGCTTGAATCGTCGGTTTTGTTTTTCAGGTTATTCAGAATTGATTGGAAAAAATGATTCTCAACTAGGAAGCTTTAAGTTGGAAAAGTTGACCTAGTTTGACTTTTTAGTACTTGACCTCGGATCGGAGTTTTGATGGTTCTGTTAGGTTCGGATGGATATTTTGGACTTGGGCGTATGCTCGGACTTGCATTTGAATATTTCAAGAAGGTATCGACACTATTTGGCGAAAGTTGAAAGAGTCAAAGTTCATTAAGTTCGATTTCAGGTGCGATTCGTGATTTTGATGTTGTTATGCGTGATTTGAGGCCTCAAGTAAGCCCGTGTTATGTTATGGGAATTTTTGGTATGTTCGGACAGAGCCGCGAGGGGCTCGGGTGAGTTTTGGATTGGTTTGGGTTGTGTTGCGCTCGTTTTTGATGTTTCGATGTTGTTTCTTCAAGCATAAGTGGTAACAGATTAAGCAACTGAGCTCCAATTTCTGTTTTGATTGAAGTATTAGACCTGTATCGTAATTTTAGAACCATAACAACTGGATTCATCAAGTTTGGACATCGTATGAGGAATTTATGATCATTTTACTAAGAATTGGGTTGTCAGATTTTTTTTTCAGATTAATTACGAAATTGCCACTAAGTTCGTATTTAAAAATCTACACTATTTCCAAATATTAAAGCCAACATATCTCCTTCATTTAAGGCCAAATAGAGTGATTCAAAAGCCTAACTTGTCTGGAATTTCACAAGAATCCATTGGAGGCATCAAAACCGAGTTTCGGGATCGTTTGGCATAAGAAACAAGGCAGAACGGCTGGACAAAAATATTTAATATCGGGGATTTGTTGATTTGGTCATATTTTGAGTTGGGGAGCTCGGATTTGGGCAATTTTTAGGCGATTTTCACCATATGGATTGGAATAAGTGTTCTCTACTCAGTTTTCGTTATATTTCGTGAATCTATCTTCGTTTTTGGTAATTGTATTGTGAATTTTAAAGTGATAATTGAGGGTTTTTGTCCAAAGTTTCATGGAGTGAATTTTTGTGTTTTGAACATCGATTTGAAGTCAGATTTGGGTGAAACTAGTATGGTTGGATTGTCAAATTTTGTGAGTTTCGTCGGGTTCTGAGGTGTGGGCTCGGGTTTGACGTTTTGGTTGACTTTGGGGTTTTGATTAAAGATTTGGCCTTTATCATTTGGAATTATTTCATTAGGCATTATTTGATGTTCTTGAGTTGCTTTTCGCTAGTTTCGAGCCGTTCGGAGGTTGGTACGTGCGGATGACATTTTTGGAGTATCGTTTGGCTTGATCCGTATTGGATTTGGCTTGTTCGAGGTAAATAACACTTCTAAACTTGGTGTTGAGGGTATGAAACCATAAATTACATGTTATGTGATTGATGTTAAGGTGACATGAATGCTAGGTGATGGACGTGTGGGCGTGCACTGTGTGAATTATGTTTTAGTCGATTCCATGGAACTGTGTAGCTATCTTGTTTGAACATTTTTAGTTTACTCTATGTGTTAGGGCACTTGAGCTGTGATTCATGCTAGAACTCATATTTAGGCTATATGCTGGTACTACTAGGACCCATAGTGGTCGTTCTTTGCTGTTGAGTTATTTGCTTAATTGTAGTTACGTACTTAGTCACATTCATCTTTACGTATCGTATCTCAGTCTCTATTATCGTATATTGTCAAATCTTGTATCGCTGATTAGGGCTGCTCAGCATGAGTCTTGTGAGCCCGAGTGACTAGTGAGATTGATGTCTGAGTGATGCCGAGGGCCTATTGTGAGAGATATTAATGGGATCAGGTTGCACGGCGCAGCAAGCTTTATTGATTCATGCCAGGATTTGGCTTATTATAGCGCTTGGATTGGATCGTCTCTCCGGAGTCTGTACATCCATAGTGGGCGCCATTGCTAGAAATTATTTATATTTGGGTTGGATCCGCCTTGGTTCATTTTTCATTTGGGCTGGATCTCCCCTGGTTCATTTGCATTGGGCTGGAACTGCCCTGGATTTATTATGTTTGGGCTGGATCTGCCCTGTACAGTACTGAGTGACTGAGTGTGCTGAGTATCAAGCATGATGAGTGAGAATACGGGACAGAGAGATTGAGTACTCTAAGAGTGTGAGTACATGAGTTCATAACTGAGGTGCATTGCATGTGACATGCCTACTTGAGATATAGGCATAGAGATGCATTTCCTCAAGCTACCCGATTTTGGGGACATTCATGATTTCACTTGCATATTGACATGTAGGTATAGAGATGTATTTTCCTCACGCTATCTGAAAATGAATCCTCTTATTTACTGTTGAAAGGTTTTTGGAAAAAATCATAGTTTTCAAACTTACTCATATATATTTTGGGTTTTTCGGTGAAAGATTTGGGATTTACTGTTATACTTAAAAAGCGTGCCTATTTTCCATAACTGTGAACGAGTTGAGCATCTTATCTTTGAGTTATTTTGCTGTACCATTTTGATTATATTATTATAAACTGTGGCTGGTTATTGGAGTTGGACTCTGACCTTTGTCTCAACTCGTCACTACTTTCAATCTAAGGTTAGGTTTGTTACTTATTGAGTACATGGGGTCGGTTGTACTCGTACTACACTTCTGCACCTTGCATGCATATGTTAGATGCTGATGTTGCTGCATTTGGCGGGAGCTGGACCTGAAGATGTACTTGCGTTCCAGTTATGGCTATAACTTGTCCTTGGTAGAATTAGATCCGGTTTCTATTCATTTACGTTCAAATAGATGTTGTACTTGTTTCAGTTCAGTCTTGTAAAAATCTAAATCATAGGAGCTCTTGATATGTACTACCAAATCTTAGGAAATTCTTTGTATAAAAGTAGTTGTAATTTCGTTTCTTCTCTTAACAAATCTCATTAAATTGGATAGTGGTTAATTAGCTTACTTAACGGGTTGCGTTAGGTGCCATCACGACTAGTTAGATTTTGGGGTCGTGATAGAACGGGTCAACTTCATAGGTACATGGTAGATAACCACCCTATTACATGGGGTGCTGATGAATAATCTAGCCAACAAAAACTTAACCCGGGTACTGGCGGTTTAATGAGTAAATATGCAATAGTGAAAGATCGGAAAGAACTAGCTAAAATGGTTGTTTTAGGTTGTTTACCTTTTAGCTTTGCTACTTCACTATATCATGTTACTTATATTCAAAGATTTAATAACCCTTTGTTTAAAGGTATTCCTAGAAGTACTTGTAGAGTTGATATCTTTAGGCCTTTTTGATAATATCAGACATATATCTGTTATTTGTTCGCTAGTCTTTCTTGTAGAGTTTCTCTTACTTCTGTATTGGTCTTGCTGTTAACGAAAATGATTATTTGACTGTCACATGTCATTGGATAGACGGCAATTTTTGTATGCAAAAAAATATTATTGCTTTTAAATATGATGAAGATCAAAGTCATACTGATGCATTTATATGTAATACTATCCATGAAGTTGCTATATTTTACAATCTTTCAGAAAACGTTTTGTGCATGTCATTTGATAATGTTTCTAACAACAATGCTGCTATTTCACTATTAAGATTGCATCTACACCCACCACTTCCTGAAATATTTCATGTGAGGTGTCCATGTCATATTTATAATTTAATTGTTAAGAGTGGCCTTGGATTATTTAGAAATGAGATCACATTAGTTAGAAGAGCTATTGGTGTAATTCAAGAAAATAATAGAAGTGCTAGATTAAATGCATTTAAGGATAAATATGTACATTATGGACTAAAACCAAGACTCATGCTTGAAGAAATTGTTACTAGGTGAAACTCTACTTATTTATTCTTAAAATGTTGTTATAAATATAGAATGCCTATAGTTGAAATTGCTAATTCTCATTTTACCAATCCTAACTGTTTGATAACATCTATTACTTGGGATGTCATTGAAGATGTTGTAAAAGTTTTACAAAAAATTTATGTAGCTACACTTTTGTTTTCTGGAGCTTATTATCCTATTATTGCAAATGGTTTAGTACATATAGCTGAAATTTCTCTTTTACTCCATGATTTCAAGAAGAAAGAAGGAAATAGTTCAGTTGTTGAATCTATGCTAGATAAAATTAAAAATATATTTCTATCCTATTCCCCCTATTTAACTAATTGGTGCTATTTTAAACTCTTATATCAAAATGACTACTTGTCACCAATTAATCACTGCTTTATATGTTTACATGAATATGGACCAACTGAAAGTCCTGATATTGACACTTGTATTTCTGATCTACACAAATATTTACAAGCTTTATATAATTATAATGCTAACATTATTGATGCTTCTTCTTCTGTAGGTGCAAATATTCCTTCAAGTTCATTTTCTACATCTGCATCCGGTGCTATGGAGGATAATGACGGTGTTGAAGATTATTAAATTTGGTTTACACTAGGAGAGAATCAACAAACTAGTTGCAGGAATATTGATGGACTCCATTTCTACTTGCAACAGGCAATAGAGCCCCGCACAAAGGAATTTCTACCGTTGGTTTGGTGGAGGACCAGCTCAAATCAATTTCCAGTTCTTTCGGCCATGGCTCGACATGTGCTAAATGTGTCGATTTCGACAGTCGCATCAGAGAGCGCATTTAGCCAAGAAAGGCAACAGTTAGGAGATACCCATAATTCATTTGGTAGCAATGCTTTAGAAGTTCTAGTGTACTTCAGAGATTGGATAAAATCAGAATGGCAAAATCAAGGGCGTGAAGAGGTAGATGAAACGGAAGACCAAGAAATTGGAGATATAATGGTTTATGGTTCTGATTCAAGTAATGTCGAAAACCAAAAATCCCATGTTGACATGGATGAACCTATAAAAATGATGCAAAGTATGTGAAACTAAAGGCAAATTAATTTAAAGTATTATTTATTATTCAATGAAAATATGAAACGAAAGCCTTTGAAAAATGATCCTTATATATTGGTGTTATTAAATAATTTTATGTAGCCACTTAATTTCAATTTTAAAATTTTAAAATTCAAATTTCAAATTTAAAACTTTTAAACATTAAAGTTTAAAAGTTTAATTTTATGCCTTAAAAAACCATTTTTATCATTTAGAAGTTTCCAAACACTTAAGTATCAATTATATCGAATAAGGGAAAATAATACACTAAAAAAATAATAATTAATCCGGCGCGGTCCAGACTCGATAAGCCCGAACCCGGACGAGCCCAATTTAACCCGAAAAATCAAGCTCACTATCAGCCCAATACCTAGCCCGGCCCACTAACCGTACGGGTTGTTTTTTTCTATGTCCAGCTCGGACCAACCCGTCCGGTTAACACCTCTAGTTTCTACTAAGACAAACAACATTTCAGCCCTTTTTCGTAATTCTAAAGTTTCCTTGTAAACCGTGTTTACTGCTACTATTCATAGGTCTATTCCCGTGGTCTCAACTCCTACTGTGTTAAATCTAAATTTGCTCTATCGCCATACAATGTAAAAGGTCTCTTACTTAAAGTATCATCTGGAAGCGTTTACCAATATGCAATTCTCTTAAATGAAAGAAATACCACAACAAAAACTCTTTTCTAATAGGTGAAATACTAACCAATAACCAATAATCAAAACCCATAATAACTGAGTGTTTTTAAGTTACCAGAAAACCAGTGAAGAACGCTACAATATATTTAGCATTCTCAATATGCAAAACTCAAAAACTGACCAAGTTGAACCAAAAAAGAAAGTAACCAAATATGCCACTTGTTAACTAACCCAGTTTGTTTACCCTAAAATCGGATAACTATTAAATTTATTGTCACGACCCAAACCGATGGGCCGCGACGGGCACTCGGTACCTCACCCAAACGAATACCAACATAACGTATCTTTTCGTATCATACTATCATAGATAACTGAGCCGTAGAGTTGCTGTGTAGTAGGCAGGATACAACACCTAATGCCAACTTATACATAAGACATTCGGGCCTATAAGATCAAAATAAGCACTCGTACACTGAATATAGGGCGACAAGGCCATACGATCTTTTACGTACATGACATCTGTCTACAAGCCTCTAAGAATACATAATTTTCATAAAGGTCGGGACAGAGTCCCGCCATACCAAACAATACACATCTATATCATACTAACCAAACAAGCAACTCCGAAGCAAATGGAGCGTACCAACATCTTCCGCTGAGCTGATAGCCTACTTGGAGGGCTCTCGACTTGTCTGTCGGGACCTGCGGGCATGAAACGCAGCGTCCCCAGGCAAAAGGGACGTCATTACGAATAATGTACAGAGTATGTAAGGCACATAAATAAGTACATAACACACATGGAACAAATATAGAGTAAATGACTCAACTTGTAAGTCTGGATAACTTGGTAAATCATGAAATAATTATAGTGCCATGCATATGTGTATGAATGTCATGTCGTGCATAGGTACATGTTTCATAACATCATTAGGCATCTGAGGGCATACCCATCATATCATCTCTGCCACTGTGGGCAAAATCATCAACGTATACCAGCTGATCAGGTGGTGGTGCGTATATAACACCTTAACCTTTTCCCATATCCCATATACATATGATATACTTATATACGTGTATATAACGCCATCTGGTCATGGGTCAATGTACATATATAAATGCATGAAATGCATAAGAAATACGTTAATAAGATTTTCTCGGAATGCCATAAAAATCAATATGCCTTTCAGATAAACTTTATCAAATACGTATTTTTTTATACCCATGAACAGAAGGTATAATAATAATTCACATGGGGAATCAAGAATATAGACACCCCTAGTATTTTTATGAATAGAGTCATTTATGAAAGTTGCGTATTTTGCTCGTTTCATTTGTATTATTTGGATCATGCCAAAAAGAAAGAAGTGATAGCCTTAACATACCCGGAGTAGGGAAAAATCCGTATGATATTATTGGAAAAGGTTGCACCGTATTCCTTTAGAATCGCAAAAGCTCACGTTGCTACGGTGCTAAGAAATCTCGTTGAAATTGTTTTGTTTCAAGATTAATATCCGTTCTTGTTGGAATGAAATCTTCTGTTCTTGAAATTGTTTGGATTTAGGAAGAAGCCTTATAACCAATGAAGACCACAATCCAAACCTTTAAAGTCTTGGTAGCTTGTACGTAAGTGTCATTTGCATGACACTTAAATACCACCTTTCAATTTGTGATATGAGTCATTCCAATTTGCATGGGGGCTGCCACCTCATGCTTTTTAATACTTATCCAATATATCCCCAATTGATTAGGTAATGTCTTGTTACCCGATAATTAATCAATTACCTGCATAATTAAGAATTATCTTAATTTACTTAAAATACTACTCGCTTTTAACATACCTTGTACACCTTACTAGCATGGTCATGTAGTACCTTGTATGACACTAGTCCATGAATATCGAGTATTAGCGATCAGCCCGTATTTTATCCCAATATGCCAAACTTGGACGAAAAATTCATTTTCTTTGACTTGCTTCCCCTCTTACCTTCACGAATTTACTCATTATTTGTTTAAAATAGCATAATCCTTATAATCTCCAAATAATCTCTTTCCTTGGACTAATGTCAATTACCTAACGACAAATTCAACGTACAATACTACAGGGTGCAACATCGTCGTAATTTAATACTATGAAGTGTAACATCATCGTAATATAATACTGCGGGACGTAATATCGACGTAATATTGCGGGGCGTAACATCGTTCCCCCTTTTGGAACATTCGTCCTCGAATGTTGACTGATGCTCTTATCATTCTCATAACCCATAGGTCTTACAAATATTTTAGTACTCGTCTTGCCATCTAGGCGACTGTTCTGTAAATGAATCTCAAAGGCTAGGGCATTCCCCCCTTTAAGCCTCTTTCTCTCATCACGACTTGTCGTCGAAATCATACTAATCTCGTAACTGTTGCTACCTTCTATCATGCAGCCTTTATGACTCTAACTTTGTATGTGCGCCTGACTCTTCTCTTCTCTTCCAGCTTTTAGCCAAATCTCTAGGCTTCACTTTGTGAACATATACAAAATTATGTCAAACTGTCCCTCTAGCATCATTAGCTTTACTATATCTAAGTAGGCCATACCAAAATTCTTACTTCGATTTATCTTTACTGAGGTCAGTTACCGAACTCCAGGTTACTCTCGGTTCTTATCCTATATGCATAAAGCTAAATCCTTTAATGCTTCTTCATTACTGTTCGTCTTAAGACTGATGGCCAATCTCATCTCGTACTTTGCAACTTTTACTCATCCATTGTTGATTCACCTCAATGTTGATCTATAATCATCCATTGATAACTTGAAATTTCTTATGTAATATATTGCCAGTAGGGCTTACGTTGCATCATGGAATATTTGAAGTGATTTTTCTGATCCACCTGGGTGATACAATATTATACTTCCATAACCGTATTTCATAGCATCCCAATATGACTCGCCTTACGTGGCTATTTTAATCCTGTCCAATCATGAAGCCCCTTTCTTTTTTTTTCGTCAGACCATTACTCAATCGAAGGCCCAAACGTCGTCCTTTATCTATCATAATTATACCCTTATTCTAATACCAGGGACGCATTCCATCTCTCCTAAATGCCATTAGTCATAGATTTCTTTGAGTTCATTCAGGCGATACTGAACTTCCTATAACACAGAGAAATCATCAGCCCTCTTGTTTTCATGACTTAATCCTGAGGACTTATCCATTCTCATCACCTTCTCACTCGCCCTTTCTTACCCTTACTCCTGTTTTCTTAAAATTCTGTCGCTTTGCCATACTTTAGCTTGGGACTTACACATATTTATTAATACTACTCGCAACCTTCCTTCAACTTGCTTGCACCATTGATTTCCTTATGTAATTCTAGAACATCCAACGAGACATGACATCGTCTCTAACTCTTCTTTACTCTTTTAACTAGACCTCTCGATACCTAGAAACCATAGGCCGGAAAATATGGCATTGACGACGCTGCTATCATTCCTGAATACTAAATCCCAGTACTTCTAGCGTTCTATCAATAGTATGAACTATTCATAACCTTCTGCATTTGAGTATCTCGTACCTTTACCTTATTTACCTTAAAATATCGCCTACCTCTTCTATTCCTTTCATAACCTCCCTTCCACATAGGTATAATTCACCTCCACAACTTGAAGCTCTATTATAATACTTGCACCTCTAGTGCATACACAATCCGGTGGGAGCTTCATACTGACTTCTTGTGAGGCTGATACTTTTCTAACTAGCTTTATCGTAGGGCAGTCATAAAATATGGCTGTTGTACTATCTCTCCTGTACCTTTGATATTATGAATGATTCTGCAATGTTCTCAATCATGATGTCTATAATTTTCTGGGTCCAATACTCAGACTCCTGATTTACTTAGTTGATGTAACTTTTTAGTTTCCTCTTCCTTCTAATCACCCTTTATGTAAGCTTAAGCTATCTTCTGATCTGCGTCTCCTGGTATTAGTCATTACCCTAGCCCTTCATGGGCGTTATGGAATATCAACGATACAATCCTTTAACAATTCAATCCTCCGTCTATGAGCTGGGCTCAATTCTTTCTTTAACGTATACAAGAATCTTCTACGGCTGTATATGCTGCAAGTATAAAACTCCAAACTCTTAAGTGCATTCATAACGTCACAAACTCGGAATCATTGATCGAATAATTCCTTTCGTTCCTTCTTAGCTTTCTTTAATCGTACGTAATTACTTTTCCTGGTCTTTCTGCCTCCTTGTTACGTGCGCACTTAACTTATCCTAGTTCTCACGCATGCCGGAATTTTTTTTTGTGCAACTCATATGGTCTCGAATATTACCTTCAATTTTTCTTCCCATTCGTTGTCCAGGGTAGGTGCCACTTTCTTTTGGAGTGCGTACAATTTTTGTAGTGAGACTGTTTTTGCATGACCGTTTCTACTTCGAGTTTCTATGTTTAGGTTGAAGCCTTCTTTCTTATTTCCTCAGCTAGTCTTCCATTGTAGTACTTAAGGAGGACCCTCTGACTCTTGTAAAGATACGAGCTTATTACATCGTATACCCGATGGAGTATTTTGATGTTCTTCCTCGCCTCTAATTATCCGTAGATACTTACTTCCATGCCCTTGTGCTTGTAGGGTTGCTTCTGAACTGATATTTTGACTGTCTTCCCAATGGCATTTTCTTTTTTTCCGTAATACTTATACGGTACCTTTTTTACATCTCCAACTCTTATACGAATATATCTCAAGTATACAATGTCATAACTACGAGGCTGAATTCCCCATGTTGGGGTTCCTTGTGTTTATCTTGCATTGATCTGCTGATTTGTCTTTATCCGCTTGTCTAGCCATTACTAGACTCTTCCTGAATCAACTACTAACTGCTCGTTGGTCCATTCTCATATCAATACTCCGCGTAATCTTTCTTGGGTTATTTCCTTTGTCTAAGCTTACATCTTGTGCTGGCTCTTTATTTATTAATAACATTCTGAGCTGGAACCCTTACTTCCCCTCCTCAGCGTCGTGCTTGCTTCATGTTCTGGAATTGTAGCATATACGTAGGAGCTGAATAAGTGTAATCTCATTCCTTTTTCGTTTTTACCGCATTCTTCCTTTACCATTCCATGATTACTAGCACCACTTAATTCTAACTTCATGGCACACCACTCCATATTCCCCCCTTTAGGGGAGTACTAACATTTAGTGCTACGATGATCGACATATAAATGTTTTACCTCTTCATCTTTGGCGTCTTTTCACATCATCGATGACCCTTACTCGCCTTGCGGTAATCGTTCTGTACCAAGGCTAACAAATTTCCTTACTCAAGAAGGAGACACCAAGTGTAACCGGCACGTACGGTCCCTTTAGTTTAACTTTGCTCACATTGCTTGCTTTAGGGAAGTGTCTTACTGAATGACCATTTTCTGAATTTCTCATGAATTTTCTTCTTTTGTTCATTCTATTAACGCCGGGACAAAATCTGAAATTCTTATGATGCTGACTATTATCCAATCACTCAATCCTTAATTCACGTTTAGTTATCCCGTTCACCTGCCCATACTGATTTGTATTACTTTGGGGGTCTAACTTTTCCTTTTGTTCATGGAATTGTTTCTCGAAATGAGGATATGACTTTATGGCCTATACTCGTTTGTTGTCTCAAGGCCTGTCACTCTCGTCTTTTCCTTCACTTCACTACAAACTCTTTAATACTGACATTTTTTTTCTAGATCTACCGTTGTTATCCATGTATCACATCTTGCTCATAATGCACTCTCTTCTTATTTCCTGCTAGCATTTCTGTCTAATACGTTATTCTAAGAACTTATCGACAAGATATTCTTTTGCTTTTAGCTCCCCTTTGCTCCATCCACCGGCTCTTCGGGTTGCTTAACATTATCTCTCTATTAAGGACAGGAGTCATACTAAGATGATATTTATCCTTTCCTGGCTTCCAGTGCCTATCTTTGTAGTACTCATATCTAGCTGTACTATTTTAGAGTGCACCATTGGGGTTTCTCACAAGGAGATCTATTAGCACTTTATCCTTCGGAAATGTCAACTAACGCAAATAATCTATCCACCATTTTGGGTCACTCTAACTCCAGCCGGATCCTGATATCCTGTCACGCCCCAAATTCGAGGGACATGACCGGCGCCCGACCGGGTAGCCCCAGCCAAGCGAACCTAGATGCCTTTCCTAACCCACATGTTACCCCATGTTTTCCTTACTCAATTATTCCAAGGATTTGCAAAATAGTTAATTAAGAACACTCTTTAATTTACAAAACACATACATACTTACATAATAGTAGTGAAATAACCAACTCGTTACCAACGTATGAAAACACGGATTTACACAAGTTTCTAACCCACATCTACTGTCTACGGAGCCTCTAAAAGTACAACAGGATAATATAGTATTTGCCGGTAACAAGGCTCCGGCTATACCTTACACAAATCAAAAACAAAACTCCGAAAACAAGCGGCCTGAGCCACGCAGGGCCCCGAGAGGAAAGGGGCTCACCAAAATGCTGATGGAGGACGAAGGGGAGCTACGATCGGTGGACTGGAGTACCTGCTACGGATCCACCTACAATCATAACACGAGCAACACAGGCTACAGAAGTGTATAGTAAAGGTTCCAAACTCCAGAATTTATAACAACCGAAAGAAGGAAAACTAAGTACTAAAGATAGAATAAGAGGGAGACTCGTCGGTCTGCGGACGCAGCAGATCTACCTCGAAGTCTCCGTAGTCCTCCTGCCTCACTGATAGTGCGCCTCAGTAGAGGTACCTGGATGATCTGCACATGAAAAACATGCGCAGGAAGGGCATGAGTACACCACAACGGTACTCAGTAAGTGCCAAGCCTAACCTCGGTTGGGTAGTGACGAGGAAGGTCAGGACATACTGAGACAAAATATGGTAATAACAATAATTAACAGTATGATAATCTGACAGAAATAATAAATACAGCAGTGATATAATACAGATTAAGCAAGGCAATAGAAAATACACAAGAACGGAACAACCACAGAATAAGTACAGCTCAACACCAATGGTAACAATGAGGATCTCCCAGGATACCGTCCTGTAGTCCTTTTCTCAACTGTCCAGTGGATCTCCCGGGATACCGTTCCGTAGTCCAACTATCAATGTGCAGGGGGATCTATCGGGAATCTAACCCGCAGTCCCAAAGTAAAAGTGCAGGGGGATCTACCGGGAATCAAACCCGTAGTCCCAAAGTAAACAAACAAGGGGGGGGGGGGGGAGCTACCGGAATCCCACATCCGTAGTCCCGATGTAAGTGAGCAATCACAACCAGAAGGTACACGGAAACGAAGTACAAAAGACAAGCAACAGGTAGTACTGGCCTAGCATGCTTCACGCAGTACAGTTAAGGCAATATAAGCAATTAGGCAAGTTAAATCAACTAAACATGCTTTCCTAATCCAGCACAAGTTATAATTGCAAGTAGAATCAAGCAAATATGAAAGGAACTCAATCGCAATATCTTAAGAAAAACCGGATTTCCAACAATTGGCTCAAGTACACGCCCGTCACCTCGCGTACAAGGCACTCAAATCAACAAGTAATAAATCCTAAGGGGAATGGTCCCCCACACAAGGTTAGACAAGCCACTTACCTCGAATCGGCACCAAAATCAACTCGAAATCACACTTTTGCCACGAGTATCCGACTCCAAATGGCCCAAATCTATTCAATTCAATTACATATCGTAAGTAATATTGCAAACAACTGATTCCACTATTAAATTTAAAGCGAGGACGCGAAAATAGGTAAAATGACCAAAATGCCCCTCAAGCAAACGTCTCGGTATCGAATAATTTTCACATTTTCAGAACCCTCTTTCTCTCACAAGTCTAACCATATAAAAATCTCCCAAATCGGAGGTCAAATGCCCCCTCAAAACCCAATAGTTTGGTGTATGAAGTTTCTTCCAATTTTTCCCAAATTTTGACCTTCAATTCGTATTCTAATGGTGGATTTAACTATATAATGATGAAATATAACAAGAAGGGACCAAAGAAACGTTACCCAGTGATCTTCACTTTAACTCCCACTCAGAATCGCCTTAAACCGAGCTCTCAATTGATTTTTGTAACTTATGAACTCAAACCCTCGAAATTTCTATTTCTGCCCAGGGATTTCCGCTTCTGCGGACAAGGGACCGCTTCTGTGGTCCCGCTTATGCGGAAAGTGAGCCGCTTTTGCGACTCTCACTAAACGACCACATCCGCTTCTGCGGTCCATTCAACCGCTTATGCGGTTCCGCTTATGCGGATTATCCACCGCTTCTGCGGTTCCAACTAAAAGCCAAACGGCCACATCTGCGGCTATTTTCTCGCAGATGCGAGGCCGCTCCTGCGGAATTTCCTCCCCATCTGCGACGCCTGGAAACTCTGCCCCAAACCGCTTCTGCGATGATCTAGCCATTTATGCGGCTCCGCTTCTGCGGTTCCCAAGCCGCAGAAGCGAAAATACCAGAAGATGAAAAGAGCCAGCTGCTGCAACACTTCAAAAATCTCCCCGTTAACCACCCGAAATCATCCCGAGGCCCCCGGGACCTCAACCAAAAGCACCAATACCACCTAATACCTTATTCAAACTTGTACCAATCCTTAAAACACCTAAAACAACACCGGAAGTCCGATTAAATCAAAGATTCAAGCCTAAGAACTTCAAATTCAAACAAAACACACTTTCGATCAAAAACCAAACCAAACCTCGCCCGAATGACCTGAAATTTTGCACACACATCCCAAATGACATGACGGAGCTACTGCAACTTCCGGAATTCCAATCCGACCCTCGGATCAAAAACTTGCTATCGGACCGGAAACTTCAAAAATTCAAACTTCGGCATTTCAAGCCTAAATGAGCTACGAGCCTCCAAAATACATTCCGAACACGCTCCCAACCCCGAAATCACCTAACGGAGCTAACGGAACCATCGGATTTCCATTCCGAGGTCTTCTTCACACTGTTTCAATTACGGACCATTTTTTCAATTCTTAAGCTCTCATTTAGGGACTAAGTGTCCCAAAACACTCCGAATCCTAACACCGAACGTCCCGGCAAACCAAAATAGCAGAAATGAACTTAGGGGAAGCAGTTAATGGGGGATCGGGGCGTAAATTCCAAAAACGACCGGCCGGGTCGTTACATCCTCCTACACTTAAACATTCGTTCGTCCTCGAACGAGCATAGAGAACATACCTGAAGAAGTGAAAAGATGAGGGTACTGGCTGCGCATATCCTGCTCGGTCTCCCAAGTCGCCTCCTCGACCGGCTGACCCCGCCACTGAACCTTCACTGAAGCTATGTTCTTTGACCTCAACTTCCTGATCTGCCCGTCCAAAATAGCCACTGGCTCCTCAACATAGCATAGATCCTTGTCCAACTTGACTGAACTGAAATCCAACACGTGCGACGGATCACCGCGATACCTCCGGAGCATCGAAACATGAAATACCGGATGAACTCCGGCCAAGCTGGGACGTAAGGCAAGCTCATAAGCAACCTCCCCAACTCGCCTCAAGATCTCAAAAGGGCCAATAAACCTCGGACTCAGCTTCCCTTTCTTTCCAAACCTCATGACGCCCTTCATAGGCGAGACCCGAAGCAGAACCCGCTCACCAACCATATATGAAACATCACGAACCTTCCTGTCCGCGTAACTCTTCTGTCTAGACTGGGCTGTACGGAGTCTGTCCTGAATCACCTTGACCTTCTCCAATGCATCCTGAACCATCTCTGTACCCAATAGCCTGGCCTCACCCGGCTCGAACCAACCCACCGGAGATCTACACCTCCTGCCATATAAAGCCTCATACGGCGCCATCCGAATGCTGGACTGATAACTGTTGTTATAAGCAAACTCCGCCAATGGCAAGAAATGATCCCAAGACCCCCCAAACTCAATCACGCACGCACGGAGCATGTCCTCAAGAATCTGAATGGTGCGCTCGGACTGTTCGTCCGTCTGGGGGTGAAATGCTGTGCTCAACTCCACCCGAGTGGCTAACTCCTGCTGCACAGCTCTCCAGAACCGCGATGTAAACTGAGTACCTCTGTCTGAAATGATAGAAACTGGAATACCATGCAAACGGACGATCTCCCTGATATAAATCTCCGCCAACCGCTCCGATGAATAAGTGGTACACACAGGAATGAAATGAGCGGACTTGGTCAGCCGGTCCACAATAACCCAAATGGAATCAAACTTCTTCAAGGTCCGTGGAAGTCCAGATACAAAATCCATGGTGATGCGCTTCCATTTCCACTCCAGAATCTCTATCTGCTGGAGCAACCCACCCGGGCGCTGGTGCTCATACTTCACCTGCTGGCAGTTGAGGCATCTAGACATATAACCAACTATATCCTTCTTCATCCGCCTCCACCAGTAGTACTGCCTCAGGTCCTGATACATCTTCGCGGCACCCGGATGGATGGAATACCGCAAACTATGGGCCTCTGCTAGAATCATCTCTCAAAGGCCATCAACATTGGGCACACAAATCCGGCCCTGCATCCTCAATACTCCATCATCTCCAATGGTCACATCCCCGGCATCACCGTGCTGAACCTTGTCCCGAAGGACAAGCAAATGAGGGTCATCATACTGCCGCTCCCTGATACGGTCAAATAGGGAAGACCGGGAAACCACACAGGCTAGAACCAGACTGGGCTCCGAAAGATCCAATCTCACCAACTGGCTGGCTAAGGCCTGAACATCCATCGCCATAGGCCTCTCTGAAGCTGGTAAATATGCCAAACTCCCCAAACTCTCCGCCCGGCAACTCAAGGCGTCCGCCACCCCATTGGCCTTGCCCGGGTGATATAGGATAGTGATGTCATAATCCTTCAGCAGCTCTAACCACCTCCTCTGACGCATATTGAGATCCTTTTGCTTGAGCAAGTGCTGCAAACTCCGATGATCAGTATAGATCTCACAAGGCACACCATACAGGTAATGACGCCAGATCTTCAAGGCATGAAANCGATGATCAGTATAGATCTCGCAAGGCACTCCATATAAATAATGACGCCAGATCTTCAAGGCATGAACAATGGCAGCTAACTCAAGGTCGTGGACAGGGTAATTCTTTTCATGTACCTTCAACTGTCTGGACGCGTAGGCAATCACCCTACCGTCCTGCATCAACACTGCTCCAAGGCCAACTCTCGAGGCATCACAATAGACAGTATAAGACCCCAAACCGGTAGGCAACATCAAGATAGGGGCTGTAGTCAAAGCTGTCTTGAGACTTTGAAAGCTCGCCTCACACTCCTCTGTCCACTGAAATGGGGCACCCTTCTGGGTCAATCTAGTCATAGGCGCAGCAATCGATGAAAATCCCTCCACGAAACGACGGTAGTAACCCGCCAAGCCAAGGAAACTGCGAATCTCAGTAGATGAGGACGGCCTGGGCCAACTCTGCACGGCCTCTACCTTCCTTGGATCCACCCGAATACCCTCACTAGAAAATCACATGGCCTAAGAATGCCACAGAACTCGGCCAAAACTCACATTTTGAGAACTTTGCATATAATTTCTTCTCCCTCAAGGTCTGAAGCGCGGTCCTCAGGTGCTGCTCATGATCTTCCCGGCTCCGGGAATACACCAGAATATCATCAATAAAACAATCACGAACGAGTCATGATATGGCCTGAACACACTGTGCATCAAATGCATGAAAGCTGCAGGGGCTTTGGTAAGCCCAAATGACATGACAAGGAACTCGTAATGGCCATATCGAGTCCGTCCTGAAGGCAGTCTTCGGGATATCTGGCTCCCGAATCTTCAACTGATGGTACCCTGAGCGCAAGTCAATCTTAGAAAACACCTGTGCGAGGCAAAGGATAATGGTTCTTCACTGTAACCTTGTTCAACTGGCGGTAGTCAATACACATGCGCATAGAACCATCCTTTTTCTTCACAAACAAAACAGGAGCACCCCACGGTGAAACACTGGGTCGAATAAAACCCTTACCAAGCAATTCCTGCAACTGATCCTTCAACTCCTTCAACTCAGGAGGAGCCATACGATACGGAGGAATGGAAATGGGCTGGGTGCCCGGCAACAGATCAATGCCGAAATCAATATCTCTATCAGGCGGCATGCCCGGAAGATCAGCTGGAAATACATCGGGATAATCCCGTACCACTGGAACAGAATCAATAGAAGGGGTATCAACACTAACATCTCTCACATAAGCCAAATACGCGGCACACCCCTTCTCAACCATGCGCTGAGCTTTAAGAAAAGAGATAACTCTACTGGGAGTGTGATCTAAAGTACCACTCCACTCAACACGCGAAATACCTGGCATAGCCAGCGTTACGGTCTTGGTGTGACAATTAAGAATAGCAAAATGGGGCGACAACCAGTCCATGCTCAGAATAATGTCAAAATCCACCATACTGAGTAATAACAAGTCTGCTCTGGTCTCAAAACCACGAATAGTAACCAAACATGACCGATAAACACGGTCCACAACAAGAGAATCTCCCACAGGAGTAGAAACATAAACGGGGGCACTGAAAGAATCCCGAGGCACACCCAAATGAGGAGCAAAGTAAGAAGACACATAAGAGTAAGTAGAGCCCGGATCGAATAGAACCGATGCCTCTCTGTGACAAACCAGAATAATACCTGTAATGACGGAGTCGGAGGCAACAGCCTCAGTACGAGCAGGAAGCATAATATCTGGCCTGGGCCCTCTCTCAAGGGCGACCTCTATCTCCCCGACCATCGCCCCTAGCCGGCTGGGCAGGTGGGGTAGCTGCTTGAGCTGTGATCATGGCCTGAGAACTCTGAGGAGCACGCTGCGGCTGAGCAGTCTGTGAAGATGCACCCCTACCAAGTCTGGGGCAGTCCCTAACTATGTGGCGTGTATCACCACACTCAAAACAAGCTCTGGGAGGACGTGGTGGCTGTGACTGGCTGGGACTAGGCCTGCTGGGCTGACCTCTGGAAGCACCCCGCGCAGGAGGCGCGCTAGAAACTGGAGGTGCATCATAAGGCTCCTGAGGTGGAGGTGGAGCTAGAGTACTGCCGGCTGCTGGAAGAGCTGAATGTACAAGGCGACCCGAATAACCTCTACCATAACGACCTGTTGATGAGGTAGGAGCACCAGAGTAGTGACCCGACTCTCGAGACCTCTTGGCCTCCCCCTCTCCTCGCTCCCTAGCGAGCATACCCTCAATTCTCCTAGCAATGCTCACTACCTGCTGATAAGGAATGTCCATCTCCAACTCTCGAGCCATGCTAGACCTGATGGGCGGAATAAGGCCCTCAATGAACCTGCGAACTCTCTCTCGAACTGTAGCAACCAAAGTCGGTGCATGCCTGGCCAGCCTGGTATAACGGATGGCATACTCTGAAATGTCATAGAACCCTGGCGCAAGTGCTCAAACTCTGCGCGCCATGCATCTCTGAGGCTCTGGGGAACAAACTCTCTCATAAACATGTCCGAGAACTGGGTCCAAGTCAGTGAAGCAGCCTCGACTGGACTGTCTAACTCATAAGTGCGCCACCAATCATAGGCAGCTCCCCGAAGCTGAAAGGCAGTGAAAGAAACCCCGCTGGACTCCACTATGCCCATAGTGCGAAGAATACGATGACACTCCTCTAGAAATCCCTAGGCATCGTCTGATGCTAAGCCACTGGACACTGGGGGATCATATTTCTTAAACCTCTCAAGTCTTCGCTGCTCGTCCTCTGAAGCAGCTAACCCATCCTCGGGCTGAACTGGCGCTGCAGGCGGTGGGGGAATAATCTCGGGAACCTGCTCAACCTGCACTCGCTGCTCAGGAGTGTGGACGGTGGGAGTCTGTGCTCCTCCCCCGGCCTGGGATGTGGCTGCAGCGAGGGGAAGCAACCCCGCCTGAGCCAAGGTGGTGTACATGCTCATGAACTGAGCCAAAGTCTCCTGGAGCGCTGGAGTAGTAGTGGCAGTAGTAGGTGTGCCAGGTGCCTGGGCTCCGGCTGGATCTGCCGGTGGTACCTCGGCGGCAGCTCGCGCAGGTGTTCTGGCTGCACCACGTGCGCGTCCTCGACCTCTACCCCGGCCCCGGCCTCTGGCGGTGGCAGTAGGGGGCGTGGGTGCCTGATCATCTCGAGTAGCGCGTGTCCTCACCATCTGTGAGAGAATAGAAGACAAAAGTTTAGAATTGATGTCAAAAATATCGAACGACAAGGAATCCAAATGAAGTGAAGATTTTTCCTAAACAGTTACATAGCCTCTCGTAGATAAGTACAGACGTCTCCGTACCGATCAGCGAGACTCTAATAAACCAGCCTGTGTTCCGTGACTCCTATGAACCTAGAGCTCTGATACCAACTTGTCACGACCCTAGTTCAACAATTGTGAACACGTCATGACGGCACCTAGTCTTCACGACTAGGTAAGCCTAACACATTGCGGAAGTAACAACATTTGCGAAATTTATATTCGAAGCTAAATAACATGAGTAA
>NW_017672513.1:180707-186766 GCF_001879085.1 Nicotiana attenuata
AGGACGCGAAAATAGGTAAAATGACCAAAATGCCCCTCAGACCAACGTCTCGGAATCGAATAATTTTCACATTTTCAGAACCCTCGTACTCTCACGAGTCTAACCATATAAAAATCTCCCAAATCGGAGGTCAATTGCCCACTCAAAACTCAATAATTAGGTCTATGAAGTTTCTTCCAATTTTTCCCAAATTTTGACCTTGAATTCGAATTCTAATGGTGGATTTAACTATATAATGATGAAATATAACAAGAAGGGACCAAAGAAATGTTACCCAATGATCTTCACTTCAACTCCCACTCAGAATCGCCTTAAACCGAGCTCTCAATTGATTTTTGTAACTTATGAACTCAAACCCTCGAAATTTCTATTTCTACCCAGGGATTTCCGCTTCTGCGGACAAGGGACCGCTTATGCGGTCCCGCTTATGCGTAAAGTGAGCCGCTTCTGCGACTCTCACTAAACGACCACATCCGCTTCTGCGGTCGAGTCAACCGCTTATGCGGTTCCGCTTATGCGGATTATCCACCGCTTCTGTGGTTCCAACTAAAAGCTAAACGGCCGCATCTGCGGCTATTTTCTCGCAGATGCGAGGCCGCTCCTGCGGAATTTCCTCCGCATCTGCGACGCCTGGAAACTCTGCCCCAAACCGCTTCTGCGATGATCCAGCCGTTTATGCGGCTCCGCTTCTGCGGTTCCAGCCGCAGAAGCGAAAGTACCAGAACGATGAAAAGAACCAGCTGCTGCATCACTTCAAAAATCTCCCCGTTAACCACCCGAAATCATCCCGAGGCCCCCGGGACCTCAACCAAAAGCACCAATACCACCTAATACCTTATTCAAACTTGTACCAATCCTTAAAACACCTAAAACAACACCGGAAGTCCGATTAAATCAAAGATTCAAGCCTAAGAACTTCAAATTCCAACAAAACACACTTTCGATCAAAAACCAAACCAAACCTCGCCCGAATGACCTGAAATTTTGCACACACATCCCAAATGACATGACGGAGCTACTGCAACTTCCGGAATTCCAATCCGACCCTCGGATCAAAAACTCACTATCGGACCGGAAACTTCAAAAATTCCAACTTCGGCATTTCAAGCCTAAATGAGCTACGAGCCTCCAAAATACATCCCGAACACGCTCCCAACCCCGAAATCACCTAACGGAGCTAACAGAACCATCAGATTTCCATTCCGAGGTCTTCTTCACACTGTTCCGATTACGGACCATTTTTTCAATTCTTAAGCTCTCATTTAGGGACTAAGTGTCCCAAAACACTCCGAATCCCAACACCGAACGTCCCGGCAAACCAAAATAGCAGAAATGAACTTAGGGGAAGCAGTTAATGGGCGATCGGGGCGTAAATTCCAAAAACGACCGGCCGGGTCATTACATCCTCCTACACTTAAACATTCGTTCGTCCTCGAACGAGCATAGAGAATATACCAGATGAGGGTACTGGCTGCGCATATCCTGCTCGGCCTCCCAAGTCGCCTCCTCGGGCGGCTGACCCCGCCACTGAACCTTCACTGAAGCTATGTTCTTTGACCTCAACTTCCTGATCTGCCTGTCCAAAATAGCCACTGGCTCCTCAACATAGGATAGATCCTTGTCCAACTGGACTGAACTCAAATCCAACACGTGCGACGGATCACCGTGATACCTCCGGAGCATCGAAACATGAAATACCGGATGAACTCCAGCCAAGCTGGGAGGTAAGGCAAGCTCATAGGCAGCCTCCCCAACTCGCCTCAAGATCTCAAAAGGTCCAATAAACCTCGGACTCAGCTTCCCTTTCTTTCCAAACCTCATGACGCCCTTCATAGGCGAGACCCGAAGCAGAACCCGCTCACCAACCATATATGAAACATCACGAACCTTCCTGTCCGCGTAACTCTTCTGTCTAGACTGGGCTGTACGGAGTCTGTCCTGAATTACCTTGACCTTCTCCAATGCATCCTGAACCATCTCTGTACCCAATAGCCTGGCCTCACCCGGCTCGAACCAACCCACCGGAGATCTACACCTCCTGCCATATAAAGCCTCATACGGCGCCATCCGAATGTTGGACTGATAACCGTTGTTATAAGCAAACTCCGCCAATGGCAGGAAATGATCCCAAGACCCTCCAAACTCAATCACGCACGCACGGAGCATGTCCTCAAGAATCTGAATAGTGCGCTCGGTTTGTCCGTCCGTCTGGGGTGAAATGCTGTGCTCAACTCCACCCGAGTGCCTAACTCCTGCTGCACAGCTCTCCAGAACCGCGATGTAAACTGAGTACCTCTGTCCGAAATGATAGAAACTGGAATACCATGCAGACGGACGATCTCCCTGATATAAATCTCTGCCAATCGCTTTGATGAATAAGTGGTACACACAGGAATGAAATGAGTGGACTTGGTCAGCCGGTCCACAATAACCCAAATGGAATAAACTTCTTCAAGGTCCGTGGAAGTCCAGATACAAAATCCATGGTGATGCGCTCCCATTTTCACTCTGGAATCTCTATCTGCTGGAGCAACCCACCCGGGCGTTGGTGCTCATACTTCACCTGCTGGCAGTTGAGGCATCTAGACACATAACCAACTATATCCTTCTTCATTCGCCTCCACCAATAGTGCTGCCTCAGGTCCTGATACATCTTCGCGGCACCCGGATGGATGGAATACCGCGAACTATGGGCCTCTGCTAGAATCAACTCTCGAAGGCCATCAACATTGGGCACACAAATCCGGCCCTGCATCCTCATTACTCCATCATCTCCAATGGTCACATCTCTGGCATCCCCACGCTGGACCCTGTCCTGAAGGACAAGCAAATGAGGGTCATCATACTGCCGCTCCCTGATACGGTCAAATAGGGAAGACCGGGAAACCACACATGCTAGAACCCGACTGGGCTCCGAAAGATCCAATCTCACGAACTGGCTGGCTAAGGCCTGAACATCCATCGCCATAGGCCTCTCTGAAGCTGGTAAATATGCCAAACTCCCCAAACTCTCCGCCGGCGACTCAAGGCATCCGCCACCACATTGGCCTTGCTCGGGTGATATAGGATAGTGATGTCATAATCCTTCAGCAGCTCTAACCACCTCCTCTGACGCATATTGAGATCCTTTTGCTTGAGCAAGTGCTGTAAACTCCGATGATCAGTATAGATCTCACAAGGCACACCATACAGGTAATGACGCCAGATCTTCAAGGCATGAACAATGGCAGCTAACTCAAGGTCGTGGACAGGGTAATTCTTTTCATGTATCTTCAACTGTCTGGACGCGTAGGCAATCACCNTCTGCCCAGGGATTTCCGCTTCTGCGGACAAGGGACCGCTTTTGCGGAAAGTGAGCCGCTTCTGCGGCTCTCACTAAACGACCACATCCGCTTCTGTGGTCCAGTCAACCGCTTATAAGATTCCGCTTATGCGGATTATCCACCGCTTCTGCGGTTCCAACTAAAAGCCAAACGGCCGCATCTGCGGCTATTTTCTCGCAGATGCGAGGCCGCTCCTGCGGAATTTCCTCCGCATCTGCGACGCCTGGAAACTCTGCCCCAAACCGCTTTTGCGATGATCCAGCCGCTTATGCGGCTCCGCTTCTGCGGTTCCCAAGCCGCAGAAGCAAAAATACCAGAAGATGAAAAGAACCAGCTACTGCAACACTTCAAAAATCTCCCCGTTAACCACCCGAAATCATCCGAGGCCCCCGGGACCTCAACCAAAAGAACCAATACCACCTAATACCTTATTCAAACTTGTACCAATCCTTAAATCACCTAAAACAACACCGGAAGTCCGATTAAATCAAAGATTCAAGCCTAAGAACTTCAAATTCAAACAAAACACACTTTCGATCAAAAACCAAACCAAACCTCGCCCGAATGACCTGAAATTTTGCACACACATCCCAAATGACATGACGGAGCTACTGCAACTTACGGAATTCCAATCCGATCCTCGGATCAAAAACTTGCTATCGGACTGGAAACTTCAAAAATTCAAACTTCGGCATTTCAAGCCTAAATGAGCTACGTGCCTCCAAAATACATTCCGAACACGCTCCCAACCCCGAAATTACCTAACGGAGCTAACGGAACCATCGGATTTCATTCGAGGTCTTCTTCACACTGTTCCGATTACGGACCATTTTTTCAATTCTTAAGCTCTCATTTAGGGACTAAGTGTCCCAAAACACTCCGAATCCCAACACCGAACGTCCCGGCAAACCAAAATAGCCGAAATGAACTTAGGGGAAGCAGTTAATGGGGGATCGGGTCGTAAATTCCAAAAATGACCGGCCGGGTCGTTACACCTACAATCATAACACGAATGTAGCGCCCCCGGCAAAAGGGACGTCAGTACATTTGAATTGTACTGGTATGTATGAACAAACTTTGCTCCAAGTAAACTCGAACCATAAGCAAGTAAGTAGCAGTAATAAGAGCGACAATCAAATCCACAAGGAGGGAACAATTAAGCCAATAGGTATACAATCTTTCCTCCACAAACAAGCATGTAATTGTAATGGAAACAACAATCAAATCCACAAAGAAAGAGCAATCAAACCAACAAGTTTACAATCTCTCTTGATTCCCCTTCCACATTTCCACATCAATAATTTCACAATTTGTTCATAGTTCATTTCAATAGCGATTTCGATCGCTTTCCAACCTTATTACCTCGGCCACCCTTATTACCTCGGCCATCCTTATCACCACAACCCACACCTTATTTCTTCGTGTTGCGGCGTGCAACCCGATCCCACCGAACAATCACAATTTACAAACAACACAACAACAACAACAATTCACAAAGAATAACAACAACAATCCTCAAGAAACAACAACAATGACCCTCAAGGAACAACAACAACAATTCACAAAGAATAACAACAACAATCCTCAAGAAACAACAACAATGACCCTCAAGAAACAACAACAACAATTTACATGAACTTCCATAGCCATCAATACCATTTCCATGTATTCCACTACTCATATGCATTGATAGGTCACGACGATAATTTCCCACGACAAACCACATATGTTACTAGCACGGTTATTCCGAGCACATCAATTCTCATTTCCTTCCATTACTTGTTTCACAGTTCTTACCACATAGCACATTCACAATCGCAAATTTGGTTTATTTCTGATTAATTGCATCAATATGGCGAAGGCACAACCACAATCACTCAACCATACCAATCACAGGAATTTCACAAACAAATCACGTAGAAATCACATACCAAGCACTCAAACACCCAAACAAGGCGATTTTACAAGTTCAAAGTTAGCCATACATACCTGGAGCCGAGTTCCCTTTTTAACTTTTATTTCCAATTCACCAAATGGTCTAGCAACGTCAATCTACTGCACAAGTTAACGCGTATGACTTAGAAAAGAAGTTCACAATTTCTACTCAAACTTATTTAGGTTACCAACCCATCTTTGCACTATCTTTTACTCCTACCCAATTACTCTCACTAGGTTTTAGGTTATAGAATGACATGCATGTATGAGTTCAACCACTATTTTCAAAGACCAATGCATGAGACTCCCCCCCCCCTCAGCTTAAACCAGAAATTTAGTGAAAAGGGTTAGGGATGTTACCTGCAAGAAAAGGGGGATGAAGATAAGCTTGAAATTTCCCAGCCTGGATGGTTTTGAAGAATCAAATTTGGAGAAGATGACTCTCTCTTCCTCTCTCTTATTTTATGCAGAAGGTCGTTAAAAATGAGGGGCTGGGGGTGTTTTATTAAAAGGGGGGTCGGGTATAAAATTTAGAAAATAGAAGCTCGAGCAAGATCTGCGGTCGCATTCTGCGATCGCAGAACTGAAATGCGGTCCGCAGATTGGACCGCAGAATTGCTCCCAAAACTCTGATGATTTTGTTTGGGTCTGCGACAGGAATGCGGTCCGTATTCCTGTTATGCGGTCGCATTGTGCACCGCAGAATTGACCTTCACAAATCCTTGAGGAACTTATGCGACGATTATGCGGTCCGCATATTGGTTATGCGATCGCATAATAGACCGCATTTTCAACATTAAT
>NW_017672514.1:0-86846 GCF_001879085.1 Nicotiana attenuata
TTTCACAGTCCATCTAAACCATAAACCATAGAACCACATTGCACTTTCCGAACCCATACTCAATATCAGAACCTCACATCTGTACCCAGAATAAACCCGAACAAGCTGTAATAACCCATATTTGCAACCTCAGGTGAGACCATATGATATACCACACAATCCAAACACTCGAAACGATGGCCTCTATTCACAACAATTGCCCACAATAATCGAATACCGATAGAAAACCCTTTTATTAGCTAAAGTCTTATTCCAACACTTTCATATACCGCCGACGGCAACTGAAACACGCGATAAACCGTAACCATCTCTCAGATCGACCCTTCGTGAAGCCACTTCCTTTGACTAATATCACCACAGATTTCCGGGTCAAACCTCGATATTATCTTCCTAACAAGCTGAGATCAAATCTGTCCGTATTCATTAATGACTCCAACGATCACCTCGAATCCAACACACCACTCTGGTGATATGACACCTCAGTACAGGCCTAAGCCACAACTTGCATAACACACGCACCAATGAGGAACGGTCTGAACATACTCAAATCATGACAAATAACTCAAACGAAAGAGCTGTACCTCAAGTTCATCAACACCATTACAACACAAGGCTGAGACCCCGTCTCACATTATAGGAATAGAATGCCTGAATCTACCTCGAAGGGTCATAACTCCACGTTGCTTCGCTACAATGCGCGATCATACCCAAACACTGTTACACATAAAGCACCTAAAGTCACTATGATCAAAATCGACAGCCACACACATTTGATGTCTGAAACCAAAGCAATTCATTACATCCACGGTGAAACCAATAACATATAACACACAACCCGATAGGCCATACCCAATACTCCATTTACTGAGCAACACTCAGTTACTCTTCCCGCTCGACTTCCTCTATGAATCTCAAATAGAACTGCACCACATGTGCCCATATCCAACAAATCATAACGCCTCACAGCACAGAAAAGCAACTCATAGATCTCCCCAGATCACTAACAAGTTCAATAACGATCGAATCAACCTATCCCTCAACAATTCAACTCGGGACTAACCAAGCTAACTCAAGCCAAATACGTAGCCACATCGGCCTGCCAACGAACTCAATACCAAGAAGCCTGAAGCTGCTCCTTCCACCACTATAACTCCTGCCGGAGCCGTACGATACGGTGCCCGACACCAAATCAATATCGAAATCCACAACCTCGCCCGGTAACATGCCCGGCCACAAGAGACGCATCCGAAAAGTCCCTCAATACCAGAACTGAATCAATGGTAGAAACCTCTGTACTGACATCCGCCACAAAGACCAAATTACGAAATGCAATCCTTCCCAGTCGTCCGCTGGTCTTTGGGATACAATCTGATGCACCTCGCCACGCAATCTGATGCTTTGCTAGAACACAATCTGATGCACCTCGCCACGCAACCTGTGGCATTTTCCAACATAGCCTGTAGCACAATAGTCTAGAATAACCCAACACTAAGACAACCAGTCTACAATCCAATATCATATCCAAAATTCGGCATACCAAGCAAAGAAAGATCCACTCGGACCTCTAATTCCCAATAACCACTAGACGGTGCCAATACACAAGATTCACAACAACAGCATAGCTTGAACACGAGAACTCCTAGTCTCCAACTCCATATAGCACACAAATCACTATACCTGATCCCAAATTGCGCCGTACGAATACATATCACACCTCAAGTACCCAATCATTCCACGAAAGATATTCTAAAATTTCCCTGTGCCATCAAACAAACTCAGTTATCAACAGTCGATCCCGAATGCCGCAACACTACCGAAGTACCATCAGTTTACATTATTGCCCTTTTTCTGGAATACATACCCCCGTCGAATCACTATGGTTGGCAATACCATTTTCCTTAATCATTTGAAGATCGATTCTTTAATCACCTGCAGCTGCCCGTGCTGCTTAAGAATTTAATGACTTTCCATTATGAACTGAACCGTAACCTTACACACTCAAATCCCAATCCTCCGCAACATATCGCATATACCATACCACACTAGTATAACATGAGAACTCCATTGCACAAGCTAAACTGCCAGGACTGAATCCTTCTACCCGAACCAAGCTAAGCAAGCTGTCGGAACTCAAGAGCCTTGCTGCACAATACCTGTAAAAGCCCCTTACCTCGAACACATACGAAGAATTAATCACATCCTTACCATACCGATTCGGTCTACTATCAAGCTATTCCATCTATTTAATTTTCCTTTTGATTCATCATCCACTTGATATTTCTCCCTCGCTGTAGCATCACAATGCCTCAATCCAAGCTTACCACACAAGACTCGAACATAAGTCCACACTGTCTAAGACCCATAGGCCACTGAATACTCTCTCAATTGTTTCCCAGAAAAACCACATTCCAGAATAGTTTACTCTGAAGAACTTTCTGCAAATCTAAACTCGTTACCTTTACTTTCCAGGTATCGACACATAGGATCCCATGATCAACATAGAATACCACAAGTCTTGACATTTTCTATTGAAAACACTGTCTTTAGTCACATACACCACCTTAAAACACCTGAGTACATGTAGATTCTTGAACACATTAAAACCTTTCTCGAGAGTCATTCACTCTTATTCATCTGCAAATCACCTTATTTAACGAACAGAACCACTCGTGCTTTATTGGCACTCCGATACCGTAAAATGAGACCTTCATCCCAATACAACCAAGCAACTTCTTGCTTTATGCACCGAGCATTTTTTTACCAACAACACCTCCAGACATTCCGTAATTCTCATACCCTATGGAACATAATATAACCTTTGTCGAAATTTTGCTTCACTCGTGCCATCCTCGGCTCAATCTCTGTAACTAGAACTAATTCGCCAGCATACTTCGGGACGTAACCAACATAGCACATAACCGTGCAATCAGCTAATCAACAGCAACCTCCCCAACTTGGCTCGAAGCCATATATCAAGACACACTTAACAACTCATAACACTTTTACTCTAATGATGCAACAATGTTATAGTGAGATTAAACTCAAATCATCTACTGATTTATGAAAACACAGATCATCTGGTACTGAAATCCTCTGCAAACCTCGCATTCATCCCCACATCAGCTGAGTCCTCTCTCTTAAGCGACCCAAATTTTTCAAATTACAACACGTACCTTTCAATTACACATGGGATCTTCTAATGTACACATAAGTATCATACCACTCAAGAACACTCCGCAGGAGATAACCCACCTGCTTCGCCTCAATTTAGTATTTCAGGACACCCCCCACTGTCATACACATAACACAGTCAATTTAGTCTTCCTGAGTCTGAACTCATACCGCCACACGTATTGTACTTTACTTTCCAACTAAGAGATACGAAGATATTCTTCACGCACCCATTATTCGGCTACACATCAAATCACAATAGGAAACGAACCACTTAACGGTTCATCTATTATCCAGCAGACTTTTTCGTCATTACCAAGTCATATAGATACATCACGTAGTACTAACATACTCATTACATGGATATCTGACCGCCATTCCGGCTAATAGGGACAACACCAAACATATAAATTTCAAACACTTGCTCACACAATCAGTACCTCGGTGCTCAAGCCATAGGCAAAGATCCGGCCTCAAGTCCTCCAGACTGGCCCATCATACTCACACAGATTACCTCTCGCCCCTCGATCAGGGAATCACAAGCCATCAAGGCACATATAACACTGAGCGCTCATGTGCGCATACAGACGTGTGGAAGGAATTTCAAGAGTTATATCTCAAGCTGAATCAAGTACGCACGATAAGAATTCCAAGAATGGGAAGTTTTCCTAAAGGTTCTGCAGCCTCTCGAGGATAAATACAGACGTCTCCGTACCGATCCGCGAGACTCTACTAAACCTACTCATGACTCGTGAGACCTAGTAACCTAGGCTCTGATACCAACTTGTCACGACCCAATTCCCATGCCCGGTCGTGATGGCGCCCAACGCTAATGCCAGGCAAGCCCGACCAATTACTCTCAACCCAAATACACAATCCGTTAACAAATAATACAATTAAAATAGCAAATACCAAGGTTCCAATCCGAAACTAAATAAAATAGTATGGAAAATAATAACGAATGTCCCAACATTCCCCAACAGATCTGGAGTCACGAGTCTAGAGCCTCTAGATGTAACAGAGTAATATATATCCATAGTAATAAAGAAGTCTAGGATATGGAAAGACAAATGAAATAAAGGGGAGGAGTCGGGTCCTGCGAACGTCAGGCAGCTACCTCGACAACTCCTGAAAATAAACTCCAAGAAACAGCAAACAGCTCCACTAAGTCTCCGGAGCACCTGAATCTGCACACATGGTGCAGGGAGTAAAGTGAGTACTTCCAACTCAGTGAGTAATAAACATATATAATGACTGAAAGTAAGAAATCCCGGATCATGACAATCTAAAACTATAATCAACGATTCAGCACGTTTAACGACGAAACAACAGCAAGCAATGACAATTTAAGACAAACAGATATAAAATGCATGAATGCAATGCAATGCACATGACCGCTGCGGCGCGCAGCCCGATCCATTTGGGTACCCGCGCTCACTGTGGGGGTTCAAACTCCGGAGGGGCTCCTACAACAGAAGCGCAATATCATCGTAGCATTCGCTGCGGCGTGCAGCCCGATCCACACTCAGTCCAGATATATATATATGCATGCAAGCCACTCGGGCGCAGTCAAATTGTCCATTTTTAGTTTCAATTATTAGGAATTATAGAGTTAAGTGTGTAACCTTTATTTATTTACAAATATTTCAAGGCAATGTCTAACTCAGGACTGATATCATGAAATATGCTATGTATTATGGGAACAGTGATAAGGATCCCTGAAGGATGCAAATGATAGGCACAAGGCCCCAAACATATTCATAAAACCCAAGTAAGATGATTACTACCAATTTCTAGTCAACAACACAGTACGAACATCAATCGGAACGGACTAGGTCAAATCCCCAGTCACAATCGACCCCGCACTCGTCATAGAGTACGTGTCTCGCCTCAATATAGCGTCACAATGTGATATACCGGGGTTTCAAACCCTTTAAAAACTTCCGAATTACGCATTCGATCAAAAACCCGACCAAACGACGTCCGAATGACCTGAAGATTTGCAGACATATCCAAAATCACCTAACGAAGCTACTGCAACTCTCGGAATTCCATTCCGACCTTCGAATCAAATTCTCACCCATCAACCGGATTTCGCCAAAATACTAACTTCACCAATTCAAGCCTAATTCTACACCGGACCTCCAAAATCACTTCCGACCACGCTCCTAAGCTACAAATCACCTCCCGAAGCTAACCGAATCACCGGAAATCACATCCGAGCCTTCTAACTCATAAGTCAACGTCCGGTTGACTTTTCCAACTTAGGCCTTCCTTAAAGAGACTAAGTGTCTCATTTCTTATCAAAACCAATCCAAATCAACTCTAACACACCACATACCGATAACGAAACATAAAGAAGCATAAAATGGGAGAAACGAAGCAGTAACACATGAGACGACGGGTCGGGTCGTCACATCCTCCCCAACGTAAACCAACGCTCGTCCTCGAGCGTACCCAGAGTTGTACTAGAAGCAACCCAATAGGTGAATGACCTTACCAAACATATACCCGGGGTGATCCCTCGTCACCCTAGCTCGCATAGGTCCGATAACACAATATAGCTGAAATTTCACAGTCCATCTAAACCATAAACCGTAGAACCACATTGCACTTTCCGAAATCATACACAAGATCAGAACTTCACATCTATACCCAGAATAAACCCGCACCAACTGTAATAACCCATACCTGCAACCTTAGGTGAAATCATATGATATACCACATAATCCAAACACTCGAAACGGTAGCCTCTATTCACAGCAGTCTCCCACAACAACCAAATACCGGTAGAAAACCTCTTATCAACTAAGGTCTTATTCCAACACTTTCATATACTGCCAACGATAAATGAAACATGCTATAAATCGTAACCATTTCTCATATCAACCATCCATGAAGCCGCTTCCCCTTTGACTAATACCACAACAGATTTTCGGGCTGAACCTCGATATTATCCTTCTAACAAGCTGAAATCAAATCTGTCCGTATTCATTAATGACTCCAACGATCACCTCGAATCCAACACATCACTCTGGTGCTACGACACCTCAATACAGGCCTACGCCACAACTTGCATAATACACGCACCAATAAGGAACGGTCTGAACATACCCAAATCAGGACAAATGACTCAACCGAAAGAGCTGTACCTCAAGCTCATCAACACCATTACAACACAAGGCTGAGACCCCGTCTCACATCATAGAAATAGAGTACCTGAATCTACCCCAAAAGGTCATATCTCCACGTAGCCTCGCTACAATGCGCGATCCTGTCCAAACACTGCTGCACATGAAACACCTCAAGTCACTATGCTCGAAATAGACAGCCACGCACAATTTGATGTCTGAAACCAAAGCAATTCATTACACTCACGGTGAAGCAAGTAATATACACCATTCAATCCTGAAAGGACACAACCGACGCGCTATTCGCCGAGCAACACCCAATACGGACTTTCCTCAGAAACCAGGAAGCAAGGTATATAAGGTAACATATGGAAAACTATTCTCAACATCACACTGTTGCGGCGTGCAACCCGATCCAGATAACATACCCGTGGCGGCGTGCCACGCGATCCACACAAATATCTCACATAGGGAGATGCACATCGAACCAAATTTGTTCATTATAACAAAATACCGAGTATCGGTCGTAAGCATACTGAGTGCATAATGGTATCTACATGTAGCGTTGTAAGCTACAAAACTCAAACACAACTGAGGTCCCCCCTTCAACTTCCACTATGAATCTCGATAGCACCGCACTATATGTGCCCACAGTCCGAAAATCATAACGCCTCACCGCATAGAAAAAGAAACAACTCATAGATCTTCCCAAATCACCAACCAGTTCAAGAACAATCGAATCAACCTATCCCTCAACAATACAGCTCGGGGCTAACCAAGCTAACTCAAGCTAAATACGTAGCCACATTGGCCTGCCAACGAAATCAATACCAGGAAGCCTGAAGCTGCTCCTTCTACTACTATGACTCCTGCCAGAGCCGTACAATACGGTGCCCGGCACCAAATAAATACCGAAATCCACAATCTCACCCGGCGACATGCCCGGCCACAAGAAACGCATCCGAAAAAGTCCCTCAATACCGGAACTAAATCAATGGTAGAACCTCTGCACTGACATCCGCCACGAAGGCCCAATTAAGAAAAGAAATCCTTCCCAGCCGTCCGCTAGCCTTTAGAATGCAACACACTCTGCTATAACATAATCCGATGCACCTCGCCACGCAGTCTGTGGCATTTTCCGACATAGTCCATGGGACAGTAGTCTCGAATAACCCAACACTGAGACAACCAGTCTACATCTCAACATCATATCCAAAATCTAACATACCAACGAAGAAAGATCCGCTCGGGCCGCTATCGGTATCGATACACACAATTTACAACCACTGCATAGCCGGAACATGAGAACTCCCAGTCTCCGACTCCGTATAGCACATGAATCACTGAACCTGATCCCAGATTCCACCGTATGAACACATATCACACTTCACGTACCCAATCATTCCACGAAAGATGTTCTAAACTTACCCTGTGCCATCAACCACACTCAGATATCAGCAGTCGATCAAGCATGAAACACCACCATACTAACGTAGCATCCTCAGCTTACATCACCTTGCCCTTTTTACTGAACATATACCCCCGTCAAATCACTAGAATAGCAATACCATTTCCTTAATCGTCTGAAGATCAATTCTTTAATTACCTGCAGCTGCCCGTGCTGCTTACGAATTAATGACTTTCCATTCTTAACTGAACTGAATCCTCGAACACGCAAATCTCAATTCTTCACCACATACCGCGTATACCATAACCCACTAGGATAACACGAGAACTCCATCTCCCTTTTTCCTAACCACCAACATCTATGTACTCCATTAGTCAAGAAATCTCCATTCAATCCCATCTAGAAGAGAAATCATTACACATTCCATGCTTCGCATGCCCATAGACTATATATACGTCTCTAAACCACAGTAACACTCATCAAGAACTCTCTTTCAATTCCATTGCACAAGCTAAACAGCCAGGACTGAATCCTTCTATCCGAACCAAGCCAAGCAAGCTGTCAGAACTCAAGAGCCTTGCTGCACACTACCTGTAAAAGTCTATTGCCTTGAACACATACGAAGAATTAATCATATCCTTACCATATCGATTCGGTCTACTATCAAGCTATTCCATCTATCTAATTTCCCTTTGGATTCATCATCCACTTGATATTTCTCCCTCGTGTAGCATCGCAATGCCTCAATCCAAGCTTACCACACGAGACTCGGACATAAGACCACACTGTCTAAGACCCATAGGCCACTGAATACTCTCTCAATTGTTTCCCAGAAATACCACATTCCCGAATACTTTACTCTGAAGAACTTTCTGCGAGTCTAAATTCGCTTCCTTTACTTTCCAGGTACCGACACATAGGATCCCATTGATCAACATAAAAATACCACAAGTCTTGACATTTCTTATTGAAAACATTGTCTTTAGTCACATACACAGCCTTAAAACACCTGAGTGTTACATGTAGATTCTTGAACACATTAAAACCATTCTTGAGAGTCTTCACTCTTATTCATCTACGACTTACCTGATTTAACGAACAGAACCACTCGTGCTTTACTGGTACTCCGATACCATAAAATGAGACCCGCATCCCAATACAACCAAGCAACTTCCTGCTCTATGCACTGAGCATTCTTCACCAACAACGACTCTAGACATTCCGTAATTCTCATACTCTATGGAACATAATATAACCTTTATCGAAATTTTTGCTTCACTCATGCCATTCTCGGCTCAATTTCTGCAACTAGAACTGATTTGCCAGCATACCTCGAAACGGAACCAACATAGCACATAACCGTGCGATCAGCTAATCAACAGCAACCTCCCCAACTTGGCTCAAAGCCATATATCAAGACACACTCGATAACCCATAATACTTTTACTCTAATGATGTCACAATATCATAGTGAGATTAAACTCAAATCATATACAAGTTTTGTGAAAGCACAGATCATCTAGCACTGAAATCCTCTACAAATCTCGCATTCATCCCCATACCAGTTGAGTCCACTCCCTTGAGCGACCCGAATTTATCAAATTTCAACACGTACTCTTCAATTACACATGAGATCTTTCTAGCATACACATAGGGACCATGCCACTTAAGAACACTCCGCAGTAGATAACCCACCTGCTTCACCTCAATTTAGTATTTCAGCACACCTTCCATCGACATACACATAACACAGTCATTTAGTCTTCCTGAGTCTGAACTCATACCGCCACACGTAATGCACTTCACTCCCCAGCTAGGAGACACGAAAATATTCTTCACGCGCCCATAACTCGGACTACACATCAAATCACAACAGGAATCGAACACTTAACAGCTCATCTATTATTCAGCAGACTCCTTCGTCACTACCAAGATCACATGGATACATCTCGCAGTACTAACATACTCATCACATGGATATCCAACCGCCATTCCGGCTAATAAGGACAATACTGAACATATAAGTTCAAAACACTTGCTCACACAATTAGCACCTCAGTGCTTAAGCCATAGGCAAAGATCCGACCTCAAGTCCTCCAGACCGGCCCAACATCAAACTCACAGAGATTACCTCTCGCCCCTTGATCGGGGAATCACTAGCCATCAAGGCACATACAGAACTGAGCGCTCGCGTGCGCATACAGACGTGTGGAAGGAATTTCAAGAGTTATATCTCAAGCTGAATCAAGTACGCACGATAAGAATTCCAAGAATGGGAAGTTTTCCTAAAGGTTCTGTAGCCTCTCGAGGATAAATACAGACGTCTCCGTACCGATCCGCGAGACTCTACTAAACTTGCTCATGACTCGTGAGACCTAGTAACCTAGGCTCTGATACCAACTTATCACGACCCAATTTCCATACCCGGTCGTGATGGCGCCTCTCGTGAAGACAAGGCCAGCCAACTAACCCAATCCATTTTTTTAACAATTATTAAACATAAATGTATAGATAAATATAGCTTAACGACAATAATAACCAGTATGTACAACCCAACACAACCCGACCGGGGTGTCACAAGTCACGAGCATCTAAAGAAACCTGAACACAACTACATGGCCAATAATAATATATAAGGAAAAATCCTGGAAATCAAAAGACAACATCCGGTGCCGCGAACGCTGGCGGTCACCTTACTCAGCTACAATAGCCATACCTTCAATCAGCTAATAACCCGCTATCGGGTGAACAATACCTGCAACTGCACGCGAGGTGCAGGGAGTAAAGTGAGTACTTCCAACTCAGTGAGTAATAAGAGTAAATAATAACTGAGAGGCAAGAAATCACGTAAGAGCACTCCATCATGCTATATAGGACAGTACCACTCTTTGAGAAAACCGTAAAACCGTGAAAATCCTTTAGAAAATATCTGGCTCAGTTTAAAACCTCTTTTGAAAACATCCTTTTCCAACAGTCAAGCAAATGAACGCGTAATCAGATAGTGCAAGTCCGCACATAAGTCAGCCCCTCGGGCACAACACTCCACAAACAGTTAACACCAGAGCGTCTGGTAAACAGTACAAGTAATAGCATGGATGCCAATGATATGAGAGTGCTAAATGTCATGACACGTAGTACAAACAGGAACCAATGCATGAATGCAATGCAATGCATATGACAGCTGCGGAGCGCAACCCGATCCATTTGGGTACCCGCGCTCACTGTGGGGGTTCAGACTCCGGAGGGGCTCCTACAGCCCAAGCGCAATATCAATATCACACCGCTGCGGCGCGCAGCCCGATCCATCCTCAGTCCAGAAATGCACATAAGCCCCTTGGGCAATAGTAAAATAACAGTCTCAACTCAAAACGTCAGTAAAATATCATTTAAGTTTTCAAATCTTAGAAAGATAGCTGAGTTTGCGAAACAGTATTTTAAACCTTGGACTGTGATAAAATAATATGCAAAGTAATGCAAAAACAGTGATATCAATCCCTGAAGGATTCAAACAATTGGCACGAAGCCCAAATATAGCAATCAAACCAAATAATGATGATAACAAGTAGTTTCAGTCAATTACGCAATAAAACCAACAACCGGGACGGACTAAGTCACAATCCCCAACGGTGCTCTACCCCACGCTCATACCTGGCGTGCAAGTCACCACAATACAGCACTATGATGTGCAAATCCGGGGTTTCAAACCCTCAGGATATCATTTACAAGTATTACTCACCTCGGACCGGTGAAATCCCTAGCTCGCGATGCCTTTGCCCCTCAATCGGCCTCCACGCACGTCGAATCTAACCAAAACCAGAGCGAATACATCACAATATGCTAAGGGAACAATACCCAATCGAAAACAATCGAAAATTAGCAAGAATCTCAAAACTAGCACCCGAGCCCCGGGCCCGCTTCTCGAAAAATTACGAAATTCACATCACCGGATTCCTCATCTCGCCACGAGTCCATACATATAAAATTTACCAAAATCGGAGTTCGTTTGACCCTCCAAATTCCATTTTTACATCATAATTTTCTCAAACCCTAACTTCCATTTTTAACCTTTAATTCCTTGGATTTTCAGTGTTAATCCATGATTTTACACCATAATATCATAATCTAAGTCTAAGAATCCATACCTGATGATAGCCCTCGAAACCCTCTTCAAAAATCGCCCAAAATCTCCTTAGTCCGAAGTCCAAAATGTTTCTTCTCTTTCAAAATCGTGAAAACACTATTCACTTAAACTCAGCCAGGTTTCGCTTCTGCGGTTGGGATACCGCACCTGCGGCTCCCGCTTCTGCGCAAAATAACCGCTTCTGCGGTCTAACTTAAAATCCTCAGGACCGCTTCTGCGGTCACCACCCGCTCCTGCGATGTCCGCTTTTGCGGACTGCCTTCCGCTTCTGTGGAAATTGCCAAGCCCTCAAGGACCGCTTCTGCGATCACAGCTCCGCTTAAGCGGCTCCGCTTCTGCGGTCCAAGACCCGCAGAAGCGAGAATACCAGAAACAGTATGCCTTCAGCTCTATGAAATTCCAAAAACTCCCAGTTAGCCATCCGAAATCATCCCGAGGCCCCCCGGGACCTCAACAAAAAGCACCAACATGACTTAAAACATTATCCAAACTTATTCCAATCATCAAAACACATCAAACAACACTAAAATTATCGATTCTCATCGGATTCAAGCCTAAGTTCTTTAAAAACTTCCGAAACTCGCATTCGATCAAAAACCCAACCAAGCGACGTCCGACTGACCTAAAAATTTGCAGACATATCCAAAATCACCTAACGAAGCTACTGCAACTCTCGGAATTCCATTCCGACCCTCGGATCAAAATCTCACATATCAACCGGATTTCGCCAAAATGCTAACTTCGCCAATTCAAGCCTAATTCTACACCGGACCTCCAAAACCAATTCAGATCACGCTCCCAAGTCGCAAATCATCTCCCGAAGCTAACCGGATCATCGGAAATCACATCCGAACCTTTGAACTCATAAGTCAACGTCCGGTTGACTTTTCCAATTTAAGCCTTCCTTAAAGAGACTAAGTGTCTCATTTCCTATCCAAACCAATTCAATTCAACTCTAACTCACTCGTTGCTGATAATGAAACATGAAGAAGCAATAAATGAGGAAAACGGGGCGGTAATACCTGATACGATGGGTCGGGTCGTTACATCGGGACCGAAGGATTTGATAATAATTGACATTGTGAGAATTTTAGAGATCGTGTTATAGAATAGACAACAGAAGAATGGCCTTTAAAGGTCATTCATGCAGATGCTTCCCTAAAGCAAGCATTGTGAGCAGAGTTAAGCTTAAAGGACCAAGTGTGTCAGTTACCCTAGGTATCACCCTTGTGCGTAAGGAATTCAGTTATCCCTGGTATAGAAGGGTTACTGTAAGGCGAGTAAGGGTCATTGATGATGTGAAAAGACGCCAAAGATGAAGAGGTAAAACATCTATAGGTAGATTGTTGTAGCATTAAATCTTAGTACTCCCCTAAAGGGGGAAAGATGGTGTGATGTGGTATTAAGTCAGAGTTAAGTGGTTCAGGTAACTATGGAATGGTAAAGGAAAAATGTAGTAAATAGGTGAAAGGGATGAGGTTGCATTTATTCAGATCCTACCAATATGCCGCAACACAAGAACATTATGCAAGCACGACGCCCGGGAGAGGCAGTAATGTCACGACTCAAACCGATGGGCCGCGACAGGTGCTCGAGTCCTACCTTTCAAATACCCTTATGCATGCGTTTAAGATATAAACATGAATAAAATATGCAAGGGAAACTTATCCCAACGACATATGTACATATACATGCGGAAATATAATGGGGCGAGCCGGTAAGGCTACTATAGACAACTATATACCTAAAACTGGAAGCCGACAAGGAACATACTATCCAACTATACATAACTGTCTACATACCTCTAATAGAAGTACAACTGTACAAAGACGGGACTGAGCCACATCATACCCACATATATATACACAACCATATCGTACAAAAATCAAAAGCAGATCCGGATCAAGTGGAGCACGCCAACTCTCGCTAATCAAGAATCCTAAGAAGGGGGACCGTCTACTTGCCTACCCTGCAGCTGCGGGCATGAAATGCAGGCCCCGGGAAATAGGGCGTCAGTACGAATAATGTACTGAGTATGTAAGGCATGAGAATCAGTACATAATAGACAGATGAAACATGGAATAAAGGAATCCATCTGTAAATCCGAATAACTTTGTAAATTCTGAAACATTTATAATGTCATGCATGTGCATATAAATGTCGTGTCATATATAGGTATAGGTGTACATAATATCAGCAAGCCTCGGAGGGCATCCTATTATATCGTCTCGGCCACTATGGGCAACATCATCAATATATACCAACTGATCAGGTGGTGGTGCGTATATAATGCCGTAACTTTTTTTCCGTATCCCATATAAATATAATATACATATATATGTGAATATAATGAATGGTCATGGGTCAATGTACATGTATAAATGCATGAAATGCATAAGAAATACGTTAATAAGATTTTCCCGAAATGCCATAAAAATCAATATATCTTTCGGATAAACTTTATCAAATACGTATTTTTCTGAGACCCATGAACAGAAGATATAATAATAAGTCACATGGAGAATCAAGAATATAGACACCCCTAATATTTCTATGAATAAATTCATTTATAAAAGTTGCGTATTTTGCTCGTTTCATTTGTATTATTTGGATCATGCCAAAAAGAATGAAGGGATAGGCTTAACAACCTGGAGTAGGAAAATTCCGTATGATATTCTTGGAAAAGATTGCACCGTACACCTTTATAACCACAAAATTCTTACGTTGTTAGGCTTCTAAAATTCTCATTGTTAAGTGTTGAGAATTAGAAATTTGTTGAAACTTTTGTAAGATGGCAACGTTCTGTTTATAAAATTTCCTAACTTATCAATTCATTCCTAAGTCCTAATGGTAGGAGATAGACTAAAATTATGATTTTTGGTGTTATTGATTGTAGGGATGGTATAAAAATGAAGTGTCCTCTGTTTGTTAATCGATTGCCACCTAATCAAGAAGAATAAAGAGTCATTCTCTTAGTTTGTGGCTTTTTGCCATGTTTTTTTTCGGGGGGGGGGGGGGAGGAATTAATCTTATCCACTAAATTTGTTAATTAACTAGGTAATGTTCCATTACCCGTAATTAACCAATTACCCGTATAATTAAGAATTATCTCAAATTACCTAAAAATACTAATTTTTATTATACTTTAAACATCATACTATCACGGCCATATGGTACCTTGTATTGTACTAGTCCATAAATATCGGGTAGTATCGCTCGACCCATATTTTATCCCAAATCGGCAACCTTCAACGAAACTCGTTTTCTTTAATTTGTGTTCCCTTTATCCTTCTTGACACTTACTTATCACTTGTTATAACTAGCATAAATACGTTATCCTCAAGATAATCTCATCCCCGAGTCTACATCGATTAACTGAAGACGAAACTTTAACGTACGAAAACGCGAGATGTAACATACTTCCCCCCTTAGAAACGTTCATCCTCGAATGTTTAATCCTCCAGGACCTATATAACTTTGGCAGAGTCGCCTTTTTAACAACACTACTACCAACTCTCCCTGTAGAAGCTTAATAATTCAACGCTACATAGGACCATAATCATCAATAACAACAACGGCCTCACACGACCAATGACAATAACTAACACAAGAATCCGTACACGTACCTTAAGGTTGTGATGTCTTAGTTGGAGCCTTGTCTGAGGAGGAAATAAGTTGGGATATCTAGACTTCATGTCTTCCTCGGTCTCCCAAGTTATTTCTTCCACATTGTTGTTTCTCCAAAGTACTTTCACCGAAGTAACGTCTTTAGTTCTCAATCTCCGAACCTGTCTGTCTAGTATAGCAATGGGAGTTTCTTCATATGATAGCTGCTCTGTGACCTGAACATCGTCAACTGACACAATTCTGGAAGGATCTCCGATACATTTACGGAGCATAGACACATGAAAGACTGGATGTACAGATTCCAAGTCGAAGGCAAGTCCAACTCATATGCTACCTGGCCTACCTTACGTATGATCCTATATCATCCAATGTACCGAGGGTTAAGTTTTCCCCTTTTTCCGAACCTCATAAAGCCTTTCATCGGTGATACCTTTAGGAATACCCAATCGTCAACCTGAAATTCCAAGTCGCGCCGTTGATTATCTGCATAAGACTTCTGACGGCTTTGAGCTGCTAATACCCTTTCCTGTATAAGTTTAATTTTCTCGATTGCCTGCTGTACCAACTATGGTCCAGCTAACGTAGCTTCCCTAACATCGAACCACCCTATAGGCGATCTACACTTCCGTCCGTAAAGAGCTTCGTATGGAGCCGTCTGAATATTGGAATGGTTGCTATTATTATATGCAAACTCAATAAGCGGTAGATGATCATCCCAGCTACCTTTGAAGTCTATCACATAAGCTCGTAACATATCCGCTAGTGTCTGAATAGTACGCTCAGCCTGTCCGTCTGTCTGGGGATGAAATGCTGTACTAAGACTTACTTGAGTCCCCAATCCTTTTTGGAAGGACCTCCAGAAGTTAGCTGTAAATTGAGCTCCTCTATCCGAGATAATAGATACAGGGACACCATGCAGTCGTACTATCTCCTTAATATAAAGCCTTGCATAATCCTCTGAGGAATATGTAGTTCTAACGGGCAGAAAATGGGCTGACTTTGTAAGCCTATCAACAATCACCCATATCGAATCGAACTTACGCTGGGTAAAAGGTAAGCCTACGGTGAAATCCATATTGATTACTTCCCATTTCCAAGTCGAAATCTCCATAGCCTGCAATAACCCATCGGGTTTCTGATGCTCAATCTTAACTTGCTGACAATTAGGACACTAAGTAACAAACTCCGCTATATCCTTTTTCATTCCGTCCCACCAATATCCTTCCCTGATATGATGATACATCTTTGTCACTCCTGGATGGATAGAATAACGAGAATAGTGAGTTTCTCCCATAACCTGCTGATGCAGCCCTGCAACATTAGGGACACATAATCGTCCTCGATTTCTAAGGACCCCATCTTCTGTAACCTCAAACGGTGTCTTCTCCTTCTGAGGGGTGGTATTTCTATAATGAACAAACAGAGGATCCTCGTACTGGCGTTCCTTCACTTCAGTTACTAAAGAGGATGTTGCCGTATCCTGAATAGTAATTCCAATATCACCTGAGTCCAGTAACCGAACTCCAAGACTAGCTAGCTGATGAACTCATGGGCTATTCCCCTCTTTTCCGACTATAAATATGACAGGCTACCCATCAATCTACGGCTGAGGGAATCGGCTACCACGTTCGCCTTCCTCGAATGGTATAAAATATCAACATCATAGTCTTTTAGTAGCTCCAACCATCTTCTTTGATGTAAATTCAATTCCTTTTGCATGAAGATATACTGGAGGCTCTTATGATTCGTATAGATATCAACATGAATGCCATACAAGTAGTGCCTCCACATCTTTAGTGCATGAATCACCGCGGCTAACTCTAAATTGTGGGTCGGGTAATTCTTCTCGTGCTTTCTCAGTTATCTAGAAGCATAAGCTACAACCTTACCATGCTTCATCAGTACACAACCAAACCCAATGCCCCAAGCGTCACAATAGATAACATAACCATCGGTCCCTTCTGGGAGCGTTAGAATCGGTGCTGATGTTAATCTGTCCTTTAATGCCTGGAAACTCCGTTCGCAAGCTTCAGTCCATTGAAACTTTGCTTTGCTCCCTTCTAAGTCGACTTTGTCAAAGGTGCTGAAAGGGAAGAAAATCCATCTACAAATCTTCTGTAGTAGCCTGCCAAATCGAGAAAGCTACGAACCTCCATCAGTGTTGTCGGTCTAGGCCAAGTTTTTACTGCCTTAATCTTTTGTGTATCCACCCAGATGCCTTCACCCGTAATGATATGCCCAAGGAAAGCTACAGAGTTCAACCAGAATTCACATTTAGAGAATTTTGCATACGCCTTCCCTTTTTGTAGAACTCTGAGCACAATACACAGATGATCTGCATACTCAGCCTCTGAACGAGAATACACCAATATATCATCGATAAAAACAATTGCAAACAGATCTTAAAAGGGCCTGAACACACGGTTCATCAAATCCATGAATACTGCTGGGGCATTGGTCAAACCGAACGACATAACACGAAACTCAAAGTGCCCGTATCTTGTCCTAAATGCTGGCTTCAGAATATCTTCCTCCTTAACCCTTACCTGATGGTACCCGGACCTCAAGTTTATCTTCGAAAAACACTTGTCACCTTGCAACTGATCAAATAAATCATCAATCCTCGGGAGCAGGTACTTATTCTTGATCGTTACCTTATTCAACTGTCTATAATCAATACACATCCATAAGGAACCATCTTTCTTCCTTATAGATAACACAGGTGCCCCCCACGGTGATGTACTAGGCCTGATAAAACCTTTTTCAAGCAAGTCCTTTAGTTGTTCCATTAACTCTTTCAGCTCTGCGGGGGACATTTTATAGGGAAGATTGGATATTGGATGAGTATCCGGTAGTAGGTCAATAGCAAACTCAATTTTTCGCTCTGGCAGAAGACCTGGAAGCTCATCGGGAAACTCATTAACCACAGGGATGGACTGAACGGTTGGTGACTCTACTTCCACATCCTGAACCCGAACTAAGTGATAAATACAGCCCTTTCTGATCATCTTCCTTGCCTTGAGATAGGAAATAAATCTTTCTCTCGGTGACGCTGTATTACCTTTCCACCGCAAAACAGGCTCCCCTGGAAATTGAAATCGGACTATTTTTGATTTACAATCAACGTTGGCATGACAAAAAGCCATCTAATCCATACCCATTATAATATCAAATTCTACCATATCTAACTCGATTAGGCCCGCTACGGTAGATCGACTATGAACTACTATTATACAACCCCTATATACTCGCTTAGCTATCACTGAGTCCCCAACAGGTGTAGTTACCTCAAAAAGTTTAACCAATTCAGGTTTTATTCCAAGCTTACTAGCAACCAACGGAGTAACGTAGGATAAGGTGGAACCTGGGTCAATCAGTGCATATACATCATATGAGGAGACTGATAATATACCTGTAACAACATCAGGCGATGACTCCTGGTCCCGTTGTCCTGCCAATGCATAAATGCGGTTTTGAGGACTGCTCAAGCTAGATGCTCCGCCTCTGCCTCTACCATGACTCATTGACGCTTGTGGACCTTGCCTAGGGGGGTGTACTGATGATGAAGAACTAGATACAGATCCCGCTGGTTGAGCTATGCTCGCATCACCTCTCATCGGATAATCCCTCATAAAGTGGCCTGGATAACCACCAGTATAACAAACACCCAATCCCATACGGCACTGCCCGGCATGTTGCTTACCACACTGAGCACATCGTGGCAAGGGCAGCCTCATCTGACTTAACTCACCCCTATACTGAGAACCTGAGGCCCTGGAATTCTAACCAGACCCTGAATATATGGAACGATCAAATCTCTTACCGCCAAACTGACGGGGTGTGCTAGCCGATGGCTGGGCTGGATATCTCGAATACGAGAAATATCCATGTCTGGCTGAAGTGAGACCGACATACTATCGTTAAGCAAGTTAGGCTCTAATCCTATCACGAACTAGTGCACCCGATCCTCCATCTTAGATACAATAGTGGGAGCATACCTAGCCAACGAATCAAACCAAATACTGTACTCCCGAACACTCATGTTACCCTGCCGAAGGGTCAAGAACCTATCAACTCTGGCGCGTCTAAGCTCTGGTAGTAGATAATGACGAAGAAAAGCTTCTGTAAACTACTGCCATACTGCTGGAGGGGCATCCTCACCTCTGGACAATTCCCAAGACTCGTACCAATTAACTGCAACATCTTGGAGTCTATAGGAAGCTAGCTCAACTGACTCAGTCGCAGTGGCTTTCATTACCCTCAACGTCCTCTGCTTTCTACCAATAAATAACTGAAGGTCCTCGTTTAGATCTGCCCCCGTGAATACTGGAGTGTCTAAATGAAATCACAAACCCTTGCATTGGCGGACCTATCTGCATGACCAATACCTACTTCCTAACACCGAGCCTGTGCGGATACTAATCGAGTTAATAACTAAATAACATCCCTCATCTCTTGACCCGGTGCATCCGGCTGAGGGGCTGAACATACAGGGGCGGGCGCTGGAGCTGGTGCCTCTCAAAACTCTTCTGGAAAGGGCGGGGTATGCGAAGTCTGAGATGGAATCTCACTATGAGACTCTCCCCGAGCCCTAGTAACTCGTGGCGCTCGACTAGTAGTCTCACCAGCCATGGACTTTCCTTTCTGGGTGGCTGTACTCTTTGGAGGCGTCGCTGAAAATATAACATATCGTTAGGAACATAAATCCTTATATTGCACGATCTAAGATAAGAAGAGAGGATAACATCCTATATGTCATGTATCCTCCTATCTATAAGTGTGGTGCACAACACACCCATAAACAAGACTCTACTAGACATGGTCTGTAGACAACTCTAGGACAGAACTGCTCTGATACCACTTTTGTCACGACCCAAACTGATGGGCCGCGGCGGGTGTCCGAGTCCTACCCGTCGAATAACCTTAAGCATGCTTTTAAGATATAAACATGAATAAAATATGCAAGGGAAACTTTTCTAAAAGACATATGTACATATACATGCGGAAATACAATGGGGCGAGCCGACAAGGCTACTATAGACAACTATATACCCAAAACTGGAAGCCGACAAGGCCACATACTATCTAACAATACATAACTATCTACAAACCTCTAATAGAAGTACCACTGTACAAAGACGGGACTGAGCCACGTCATACCCACATATATATACAAGCATATCTTACCAAAATCAAAAGCAACTCTGGATCAAGTGGAGCACGCCAACTCACGCTGATCAAGAATCCTGAGAAGGGGACCGTCGACTTGCCTACCTGCACCTGCGGGCATGAAATGCAGGCCCCGCAAAATAGGGCGTCAGTACGAATAATGTACTAAGTATGTAAGGAATGAAAATTAGTACATAAAAGACATAGATGAAACATGGAATAAAGGAATCCATCTGTAAATCTGAATAACTTTATAAATTTTGAAATATTTATAATGTCATGCATGTGCATATGAATGTCGTGTCATGCATAGGTATAGGTGGACATAATATCATCAAGCCTCTAAGGGCATCCCATCATATCGTCTCGGCCACTATGGGCAATATCGTCAACATATACCAACTGATCACTTGGTGGTGCGTATATAACTCCGTAACCTTTTTCACGTATCCCATGTAAATATAATATACATATATACGCGTATATAATGCAATCTGGTCATGGGTCAATGTACATGTATAAATGCATGAAATGCATAAGAAATACGTTAATAAGATTTTCTCGGAATGCCATAAAAATCAATATATCTTTTGGATAAACTTTATCAAATACGTATTTTTCTGAGACCCATGAACAGAAGATATAATAATAAGTCACATGGAGAATCAAGAATATAGACACCCCTACTATTTCTATGAATAAATTCATTTATAAAAGTTGCGTATTTTGCTCGTTTCATTTGTATTATTTGGATCATGCCAAAAAGAAACAAGGGATAGCCTTAACATACCCGGAGTAGGGAAAATCCGTATGATATTCTTAGAAAAGATTGCACCGTACACCTTTATAACCACAAAATTCTTACGTTGTTAGGTTTCTAAAAATGCTCGTTGTTAAGTGTTGAGAATTAGAAATTTGTTGAAACTTTTGTAAGATGGCAACGTTCTGTTTATAAGGCTTCCTAATTTATCAATTCATTCCTAAGTCCTAATGGTAGGAGATAAACTAAAATTAGGATTTTTGTGTTATTGATTGTAGGGATGGTATAAAAATGAAGTGTCCTTTGTTTGTTAATTGATTGCCACCTAATCAAGAAGACTAAAGAGTCATTCTCTTAATTTTGTGGCTTTCTGCCACGTTTTGTTTGGGGGGGGATTAATTTTATCCGCTAAATTTATTAATTAACTAGGTTATGTTCCGTTACCCGGTAATTAATCAATTACCCGTATAATTAAGAATTATCTCAAATTACCTAAAATACTATTCATTCTTAATATACTTTCTACATCATACTATCATGACCATATGGTACCTTGTATGTTACTAGTCCATAAATATCGGGTAGTATCGATCGGCCCGTATTTTATCCCAAATCAGCAACCTTCAACAAAACTCGTTTTCTTTAATTCGTGTGCCCTTTATCGTTTATAACACTTACTTATCTCTTGTTATAAATAGCATAAATACATTATCCTCAAGATAATCTCATCCCCGAGTCTACGTCGATTAACTGAAGACTAAACTTTAACGTACGAAAATGCGAGATGTAACAAGTAAGAGTTCCTGGCCAGGATATTATTGATAAATAAGTGTGAATGAACACTTGATACATAAGGAGCCAGTGCGAGAAGTAAGTTAAGACAAAGGACATAACCCAAGAGGGGTTACGCAGAATATAGATATGAAAATGGACCAACGAGTGTCTGTAGTTGATTCAGGAAGAGCCTAGTTATGGCTAGACAAGATGATACAGACAAATTAGCATATCATGCAAGATAAACATAGTGAACCCCAACATAGTGAATTCAGTCTCATAGATATGACATCATGATCCTTGAGAAATATTCAGATAGGAGTTGGGTAGTTAAATGTATCGTATAGGTGCTACGGAAATATAGAAAGTGCCACTGGGAAACAAATCAAAATTTTAGTTCAGAAGCAACCCTATGAGCACAAGAATGAGGAGGTAAGTAACTAAGGATAATTATAGGCGAGGAAGAACATAAAAAATTTCGTCAAGTATACGATGTATTAAGCTCGCAGCTTTACAAGAGTTAGAGGGTCCTCCCTAATTACAACAATGAAATACAAGCCGAGGAAATAAAGAAGAAGGCTTCAATCTAAGCATAGTATCTTGAAGAAGAAATGGTCATGTAAAAACAGTCTCACTACAACATTGTATGCACTCCATAAGAAAGTGGCACATACCGTGGCTAATAAACGGGAAGAAGAAGGAAATGAAAAGTGATATTTTAGATCATATGAGTTACATAAAATTCCAGTATTCATGGGAAATAAGATAAGCCAATTGGTCATGCAACAAGTAGCAGAAAGACCAGGAAAAGAAATTGTTTACATTTAAAGACAAGTGAGAAGTCACGAAAGGAAATTTATGGTGCTAGCAAGTTAAAGGAAGGTTGCGAGTAGTATAAATCGATATGTGTAGGTCGCAAGCTAAAGTATGATTGAGCGACAAGGTTTTAGGTAGATAGGAGTAAGGATTTAAAAAAAGGGAAGTGAGAAGGTGACAAGAATAGGTAAGGCCTTGGGATTAAGCCCATCAAAACAAGAGAGTTGATGGTTTACGTAAGTCATAGAAAGGTCAATATAGCACGAATGAACTCATATGAGTCTGAGACTAGGAGCACTTAGAAGAGATGGAATGTTTCCCTAGTAGTAGAATAAGGGTGTACTTGTGATAGATAAGAGGATGACGTTTAGGCATTTGATTGAGTAATGATCTAAAGAAAAGCGATTTTATGACTTGCACGGGATTAGAATACCTACCCCCCCCCCCCATAAGATGAATCATGTTGGGATGTTATGAAATATGGTTATTGAAGTATAGTATCATCCCTAGGTGGATCAGGAAAATCACTTCAGATGTTCCCCGATGAGACGTGAGCCCTAGTGACAATGTATTACATAAGAGGTTTCAAGTTATCAGTGGTAGATTATAGATCAACATTGAGGTGAATCAACAATGGATGGATAAAAGTTACAAAGTATGAGATCAGATTAGGCCGTCATTCTTAAGATGAATAGTAATGAGAAAGCATTAAAGGACTTAGATTTATACATATATGATAAGCAGTGAGAGAGTAACTTTGAGTTAGGTAGCAGACCTCGGTAATAGTAAACTGAAGTATGTGTTATGGTATAACGTGACTTACCTAGTTGTAGTAAATCCATAAGTATAGATAATCGAGGCTATGAAACAAGATATATCAATAGTCGTAAGTTCGCAAAGTACTGAGCGAAGAACCTCAGTACACCTGTAGATGCCCAGAGGGACAACTTGTCATAATACTGCATATGTTCACAAAGTGAGGCCTAGAGATCGGCTAAAAGCTTGAGGAAAAGGAGAGAAGATAGCATAGCATAGATACAAGGGCAGAGTTGTGTAGGTTGTATGACAGAAGGTAGATGTTACATCCCGTACCTTTGTACGTTGAATTTATCGTAAGATAATTGACATAAGTTCAAGAACAAGATTATTTTTGAGCTTATAAGTATTTATGCTATTTATAACAAGTGATAAGTAAAGTCGTGAAGGTGAGAGGGTAAACGAGTTGAAGAAAATGAGGTTGGTCGAAGTTTGAGATTTTGGGATAAAATACGGTCCAGACCATAATACCCTATATTTATGGACTAGTGTTATACAATATGACCATGATGGCAAGGTATATGATGTATATTAGTATTTAAGTGAATTGAGAAAAAGGAATTAATTATGTGTATAATTTGCTAAATAGGAAATTATAGTGGAAGACAAATTAAATTGAATTATTGGTGTAGTGGATAACATTCCACATATCACATGGTGGCAGCAACATTAGTTACTAATTGACACCCATAAGTTGTGGTGGCACTATTAAACTCAATATCTCAAGAGAGTAAGTTAAGGAGGACATGTGTAAATAGAAAAAGGTTACAACTATGTCTCTTGTTTCACTTGATTTGAGAATGAAATTGAAGAATAAACTGGTTTAACATGGTGTAGTAGCAAGGAACGTTAATTTAAGATGATTTTCAGCAAGATGAGCTCAAAATTCATGAAAGTAAAGTGTAATCTTTCTCAAAGACAATATACGGGTTTTGCGCACCACCTCGATCCCATTGTTCCGTTTTGGTGCATTGGTTAATCCGGGCTTTCTTCAGTGTTAAGTAATGTGCAATAAGAGTATTTCATGGCAAATAAGGTAAGAATTTTCTTCTCCTTGATATATTTAAATTCGTCTAGGTCATGGCTATATTGTGGGACAAGAATTGTGGAATTAATAGCGGAAAATCGTATTTGGATTGTTGTTGTATTGGCTATTCGGTAATTTTCTAAGTTTTATTGTGGTTGGAAATTGTGGGAGTAACTTGAGTATATAGTTGGTGTAGTTATTGATATGTGTTTTGAAGGAAAGAAAAGATTGGAGGAGTATGGTTGATAATCGTAGCTGAGCTTGCCGCTCGTTGTATCATAGTTTTGGTTGCAAAATTGGCTGTGGGAGTTGCTGCTTGTGTTGTTGTGTTACCTTGCCTATGCTAGGCTTGAGGGAATGATAAGAACATGGGAAATACTGTCCATTTCATTATAGTATAGGTTACCTTTTATTATGCGATTAAGAAAATTGTTCGTATGGTTGACTATATTATTATTCTTGTTATTATATAGATCGTGAAACGGATTCGAGTTGAGCTCTTGAGATAATGGGTTAAGACAAGGTATGTTAAGGATATCCCTTTTTTACTTTTGGCATGATCCATATGATACAAATGAATCGAGCAAACGCGCAACTTTTACAAATGACACTATTTTTAGAAGTACTATGTGTTCCTATGTTCTTGATTCCCCATGTGTCGTATTATTCAATCATTTGTTCATGGATCTCAGAAAATACGTAAGTTGATAATGTTTATTTCATGATATTAATCAAAGACATGATGATCTTATGACATTCCAAGATATCATATTGATTTGCTTCTTTATGCATGCATTCACTTATACATGTACATGGACCCATGACTAAATGGTGTTATATATGCACTACCACTTGAATAGCTGGTATAGGTTAATAATTTTACCCACAGTGGCCATGATGATATGATGGGATGCCCTCAGAGGCTTGATAATGTTATATGCATATACCTATGCATCATATGATATTTATACGCATATGCATGACATTATAAATATTAAATGATTCACAGAGCTGACTTTCATGTTGAGTCTTTTACTCCATGTTTCTCTCATGTCTTTTATTATCATTCCTTACATACTCGCTACATTATTTGTATTAACGTCCCTTTTGCCTGGGGATACAGCGTTTCATGCTCGGGTCCTAATTGACAGGTTGATAGTCCTCCTAGTAGGCTATTAGCTCAGCGGAAGGTGTTGGTGCACTCCACTAGCTCTGGGGTTGCCTATTTGGTCAGTATGCTATTAACATGTATTGATCGGTATGCCGGGGCCCTATCCCTACCTTTATGACGTTTATGTACTCTTAGAGGCTTGGAGACATATGTCATGTATATGGATACTTGTATGGCCTTGTCGGCCTATGTTTAGAGTTTACAAATGATCATGTCAACCTTATAGGCCCGTATGTCACCTGTATTAGTTTCTATATCGGGTTGGGTATCGAATATTCCCTCGTGTTTTATTCTAGTTATCTCATGACAACCTTTCCGACTCATTTACCTATGATAGTATGACACGAAAGATACATTACATTGGTACTCGATTGAGTAAGGCACCGGGTGCCCGTTGCGGCCCATCTGTTTGGGTCATGACAGTCTTGAGATATGGTTATGGATTGATACAGCTTGTTCAGAGTTAACAGTGCATAGATGCAAGAATCGGGTCATATAATGAGTTCTAGATGTTGGGGATTTGGGTTTCAAGGTTTATTGATTAAGGTTGAAGTAAGGATCCTCTGTTAGGTGGTGTTGTCGGACTTAGATGAATTGGGGTGACGTGGGATCAACAATGGTTATGTGTATGGTGAAGGTATATGGAGATTTAATTGCTTTGGAACGACTCTTGGCACATTCTAGGATGAACGTTGTCACGACCCAAAATCCGTTAAAGGTAGTGATGGCACCAGATACCACTGTCAGGCAAGACAACACTAAATAGTTAATTAAATCCTCATTTTTAGTATTTTTGAAATCATAAATCTCCTTCATTTTAACTAGTAAAAGATGAACCTTACAACATAAATTATAATGTTTTCTAATTTTCAATACTGAATATCCCATAATCATCCCAGAACCCGATGTCACAAGTGCATGAGCATTTCTAGGAAATAAAATAAAATACATCAACTGTCCGGAATACAAATTGGACAGGAGAGAAAGAAATGTTAATGCTTTGAAGAAGAAACTGTTGGCTGCGCATCGTACATAAGATGCAGCTCACCTAAGTCCCCGCATCAACCACGCTGTTTCTCCCACGAGGCCACTACATGTGTATATGCCTGTACAACAAAATATACATCAAGTGTAGTATGAGTACAAAAATAACGCATACCCAGTAAGTATCCAGTCTAATCTCCAAGAAGTAGTGACAAGAGGTCGACTCCGACACTTACTAAGGCCAACAATAATATACCGATAATATGATTAGTCAGGAATTTTATAAAACGACTATAAGCTCAATAACAAGAGGCAAGTAAGCGATTCTTTAATTAATAGGGGATTTCCAATTTTATTTTAATCTTTTAATAATTTATATCTCAAGCCAATGAGACCACATCAATTATAAAAAATTCCCAAGCAATCAATTAAGTCATGCGCAAATCATGCCGAGGTCGTATGGCCGGAGGGTTGAACGGCGCGAACCATAGATGCATCTATTTAATCTGCCGAGGGGTTCGGCCCGTTACACAAAAGATAAACACATTCAAAAAACCAAATCAAGGATTTATTTAGGTTTGATGTTCAAAGAAATATCAATTCTCATTAACGTTCAGGTGGCCCGTCCAAAACCCAAGTAGGTGAAGTTTAACCTTTTGAAATTCCTTTATCAAGTTCCAATATGTTTTAAACGGTTAAATTAACAAGTAGGATGCAAGCATCACAAATATAACGTGATTTGGGTTCTAGACTACCCGGACATAAGCATAATAGTAGCTACGCACGGACTCTCGTCACCTCGTGCGTACGTAGCCCCCACAAATAGAAGCACATATTGAATTATTTCACCTATGGGGTAAATTCCCTCTTACAAGGTTAGAAATGAGACTTACCTCGTTTCGAAGTTCCATATTCGGCTCCCAAGCCTTACGACGACTCAAACCGATGCCCCACGCTCCAAGACTAGTCAATAATTGTGCAAACCCATAAATATATACTCAAATACTCATTATAATCCAATTTATAACAATTGCTAACCTCGATCTAAAAGTTGATAAAAATCACCCACGGGCCCACGTGCCCGAATTTCGAAAATTTTCGAAGATAAACATTACCCATAACATCACGAACTCAAATATATAATTTTTCTCAATTCTGTAAGGCCCCGGTGCCACGTAGGCTAATTATTGTATTTTACGTGCTATTAACACGATGGACATTAATTGGATTTGGTAAATAAGTGTAGAAGTCATATAATAAGTAATGTGTGGTCTAATGGGAGGCCTAAGTCTAAGTCAAGTTAGAAAATTACATAATGCGCTAAAATTCCAATGAGTTCGCACAAGTCCCCACACACACACACACATATATATATATATATATATATATATATATATATATATATAGTGTAGTAGTAGACGTAACCTAACCTANCACACACACACACACACACACACACACACACACACATATATATATATATATATATATATATATATATATATATATATATGTGATGAGCAACCTATCAAATGAAAGATCTTTGAGACTAGTTTCTTACGCTTTAAACCGTTCGTCATTTGGACATTGCTACACAAAGTTATGAACAAATTACCAAAGGATGGATTTGCAATCAATTTCGCGATTGCAAAATGACTCCACGGACCGCATACGCGTCGCATAGTGAAGCAGAGTCGGGCAAAATATTATACTGTCACATATTGATTATGCTGTCGATTATTCTATCGCATAATGATTATGCTGCAAGTCTGCTGCCCATATATTGATTATGCTATAACATAATTGCACCACATAATTGACTTCGGGGGTTATTTTTGAAAATTTTCATATCCGAACCCACTTTGATAAATAAGCTTCGGGGCTTCATTTGGGGCTATTTTATACTAAATCTAGAGAGATGTGAGAGAATTTCGGAGAGAGAAGGAGGAAGCCTAACATTATAACCATTCAATCTTTCATCAATCTTCAAGAATCAAGGAAACCAATCACAAGATCTTCATCTAAGAGGTAAGGTTCTATACAGTAGGCTTTAATTTCGAGTCTTGGGTATAAGATGGGTTATTAAGGTATGATTCTTGGGTGTAATAGTATTATGTATACATGCATGTTCAAATTAGGTTTGTGGGAAGATTGTTGAACACAAATAAGTAAAGATTGGGTTGGGGAATGAAGGAAATCTTGTAGAAGAGCTTCAAAATCAAGATGCACAACTAGTGTTTGATAAAATGCTCAAATGAGCTGAAACCATGAATATCTCCCTAATTTATGTTCGATTTTGTTATGTCTCATAGTAGATTGGGATTGCTAGAATTTTCGGAACGTTGTAGTAACTTAAGGAAAGCTTAAACAAGGTATGTTGGCTAAACTTTCTCTCTTAGAATCGAATTCCATAATGTTTTCATAAGTTCAAGTATGGTTGTCTCAAAGTTCATAAATCTTATATTCCGGGTTATTACCCATAAACATGACTATTTCGAAATGAGCCTTATGAATATATATATATATATATTCTAAATATGAGTTGCGTATTATAACATTACGACTTTGAGTCGTGTTTCAAATAAAGGTTACTATGACAAATTGTGTGAGAAAACTCAATATGGTTGATACTCCTAATTGCTCTTATGTGTACCAAATGTATTTGATTGATTGTGTCTAGTTGTTGGTAATCTATAAAGATGTTTGAAATGAATCTGGGAAAATTAGTGTGTCCAACGTGCCGAGAACTTGAGTTGTAATTGTGCCTGGTGATGCCTATGACATGAGAAAATGTGAATAGATTATGAAATGAGCCTTGACTTTACTTTTCGTAAATGAATTCAAAAATAAAGTGGCCTAAAGGCTTTGTACTCAATTTATGCCCATAAGTGGCTGTTCGAGATAATGATTTGCCTTATAAGTACCTCCAATGTGATCCGAGTTGTTACATACTCTGATGTTGAAATAGTATATTGTCGTGATTGGAAAGGAGTAATTCAAGAATAATAGGTGTAATTGCTTGTTAATGACTTTGATGTGTGTTTCCATTACGGTTTGGTGTGCCCCCTCCTTTGAGAAGAATCCTTTGTGTTTAAAGTTTCATTGCTAATGAACTTAAGGTATATGATATCTGAAATACTCTATATGCCCATGATTCATATTTCCTCTCATGTGTACTTGACATCTTGAATTGAATGGCTTGTTGTTGAAATTGATATTGATGTGAAATATGTGGAAACAACTCGAATTATGAAATGCGTCCAAGTGCCAAGTATGATGTAATGATTGTGGCCCCAAGTGCCGATGAATTGATATGTGTGATATAAACTTGAAATGAGATGATTGATGGAAAAAGGGAAAACGTCTTGGTAAGATGGCCTAGCAGATCGGGCCGAGATCGGACGCTATGCCGCACACATGGTGGTACTGTGCTGATATTGAAATCGGAAAGTGAGAATCAAATTGTGATTGAGATACATGTCTCAAATGAGGCAACCTAGCCGATCGGGTCGTGATCGGACTCTGCGCAAGAAAGTGGCGGTATTGTGGATGATGATGTAACTGTATTAAATGTCTCCAAGGGAGATGACCTAGCTAGTCGGGTCGTGATCAGATTCCATGCTAAGATTCACGGTGGAATATGTATATGTATATATTGGAACAGAAATTGTGATTGAAATTGGGAGTTGGTTATGACATGCATATTGTGAACAGTGGTATTGTGAATTGCGGTGAATCGGTATTAAATATCTTCTATCCAATAATAATATTGTCTTCATATCCCGAGTGTCATTTGCACCATATGAACTTTCGTATATTGTAATTTTTTTATGTTTAACTTGGCCTTTGGCTATCATTGATTGTTACTTGTTGTTTATATGGTTATCTTTCCTTTTTTTTGGCATTCTATTTTGAAAGAGGACTTTTAGCTATTCATACTAGTACTATTCGACAGTACTAACGTCCCTTTTGCCGGGGGCGCTACATCTTTAAATGGATGTAGGTGGTTCCATAGCAGACAGTGTTGGTCGCAGTTAGTGGCGCATCCTCTTTTCAGCGGACTTGGTGAGCCCCACTTCAGTTCGGGGTCCTGTATCTTTTGTTCATCATGTACTTGTATTTTGAGGTATAGCCGGAGCCTTATTGCCGGCATTTCCATACTACTCTTCAGTTGTATTTAGAGGCTCCATAGACAGGTTGAGGGTGGTGTTTGATAATGCGGAATTGAATTAGAAAAATTGATATTTGGCAAAGATGTATAAAACTTGTAATATTTTGAAAATTATGAACGAAGTTGCGAATGGAAATGAAATGGAAGTCATTAATGATATATTTATAGAATTTGATTAATGGTGTACATTTCCTCTTTAGTCAAAGACGAATTTGGATAGAATGAAATCTAACAGGCTTGCTTAGTCGGGTTTACTCAGTTGAGTGCCGGTCACGCTCCTCGGTTTTGGGGCGTGACAAATTCCATGCCCAAATAATTTGCGATCAAAATCCAGAAATAGAAATTTTTTAGGTTTTCTACCAAAACCCCAAATTTCCACTAATTTTCCATGAATTTCCATGTTAAAAACTTTATATAATCCAAGTATTTAACTTGCAATAGGTGGGAACCACTTACCTTGACATAGATGATGAAGACGGAGCTCTAAAATCGCTCATAGGTCATCTCCTATGGAGGAAATGAGATTAAATGAGCCAAACCCATTTTTGAAAACTTATACACTGCCAGGCAACCCTTCTTCGCGTTCGCAATGAACAAAATTCTCGAAAGCCATTTCCAAACTCTTCTCAGAGAGCCTCTAGTATAATCGTCATAACTTTTTTTTACAAAACACCAAATGACAAATGGTTTTACTTTGTGAAAACTAGACACCAAGATCTACAACTTTCATGTTTTGGTGATCTCCCAATTTCTTATAGATTTCGAGATATAAGTTTCCAAATTCAGCCTTGTGCAACACAAATTTCTTCTTCATCTTTCCCGACAGCCTGTATTGTACCAGCCATAACCTTTTGTACACAAAGAAAAATGCTACATGGTCTGTACTTCTGAAAACTAGACACAAAGGGCTACAACTTTCATTTTTGGATCATCTCCAAATTCCTTATAGATTGCGAGATATGAGCCTCCGAAGTCAGACCTGTGCAATAGAGATTTCCTTCTTCGCGAACGCGAGAGTCTCTTCGCGAACACGGAAAACAAAATCCCAGAAGCCAAATCCTTCGTTGCGAAGTAGCCCTAAATGATGGAAACACATCCGAAACACACACGAGGCCCCCGGGACCCCGTCCAATCACACCAACCTGTCCCAAAACATGAAACGAACTTGCTCGAGGCCTCAAATCACATCAAACAACATCGAAATCATGAACCACACCCCAACTCAAGCTTAATGAACTTTAGAACTTCAAACTTCTACAATTGATGCCGAAACCTATCAAATCACATCCGATTGACCTCAAATTTTGCACACAAGTCACATTCGACATTACAGACCTACTGCAACTTCCGAATCGAAACCCGACCCCGATATCAAAAAGTCCACTCCCGGTCAAACTTCTCAAAAACCTTCATATTTTTAACTTTTGACAAACAACTCTGAAATGATCTACGAACCTCCAATCCACATCCGGACGCGCTCCCAATACCAAAATCACCATACGGAGCTTCCCAGACTTGGAATCCCAAATGGACATCGATAACATTAAAATTCACTTTAACCCAAATTTATGAATTTCTTCCAAAATGCCAACTTCCACAATAGATGCCGAAATGCTCTCGAGTCATCCAAAACCCGATCCGAACATACGCCCGAGTCCAAAGTCATCATACGAACCTGTTGGAACCTTCAAATCCCGAATCCGAGGTCGTTTACTCAAAAATCACACTTTAGTCAATTCTTCCAACTTAAAGCTTCCGAAATGAGAATTTCCTTTCCAAATCAACTCCGAACTTCCCGAAATTCAATTCCGACAACGCATGCAAGTCATAATACCTGAAGTGAAGCTACTCAGGGCCTCTAACCGCTGAACGATGCACTAGAGCTCAAAACGATCTGTCGGGTCGTTACATTCTCTTCCACTTAAACATAAGTTTGTCCTCGAACGTGCTAAGAACTGCTCTGGAGTTGTCTGAAATCACCTTTTAACACCTTGTGCACCTACCCGTGCTATCACAATTCAGTTGAACGCATTAGCTCTATCTAATCTGAGGATTTCCCTTTTACTTAGCCAAATAGGACTTAGAGCTCAATTCCAACATCCAGAATTCTCTCCTAGGCCCTCTCCCATCATACGAAAACCGTATCAATCTGTTCGCGATGCACCAATAAATGATTGCATACCTTTGTTGAATCTTCACTATGCACTGCATAACTCACATGAACATAATGACATCCTTTGGTAACAATAGTCGAAATTTCACAAATCCGATGCTCACAACGCACCTCATGACATATATAAGTCTTGTTCCAACTCTTGTAATGCTGCCACGACAGAAGAGATGTGTAGACATTTATAACCAACTACCAAGTCAACAAATTATTGAATCTCTCCTTTTGACTAGAATCATCACCCCATTAAGAACTAAATAATGGTATTTGCTCGTTAATATGCTTCATATAATCCGATCGCACTCATCCGAGATCCAATAATTTCATCTCACCCAGTACGAGCTGCTCAGGCAATAAGCCACTTCAGACACGACCAAATGTCTCATATGATGCTACAATGTGCCAACAAGCTACGAACTCTAATGTGATACATAAGGAACACAAACTCTGGAAAGGACTACTCGACCAGCATAACTAATTGGACAACTGAAAAGGTGTTATGAACCTTCCTCCAAAAATGGGAAACAAAACACAGAAGAATAGATATAGGGGACTGTACTCAACATCACACTGTTGCGGCGTGCAACCCCATCCACACAACATACACGTATAAGGGAATACTTTACCAAGCTAAAATGCTCATGACTACGAAATACCCGAATATCGGCCACAAGCACGCTAAGTGCATAATACCATCCCTGGGGAGACAAATAGCGCCATATGCTACAAAACTCAAGCACAACTAAGGTGCGATATAAGATCTGAATCTTGAGAGTCATCCTGCCCACATAACACCATTGCTATGCAGAACCTCAACACATGTGCAATTAATCAAGTCGTCTCACAAACCACACAGCACAATATAGTATTACAGGAAATAGACAATGACAAAACAACATCCAACGTCCGAATACTCCTCCATAAGGAGCGTTATGCCGAAGTGAACACATCCGGCCTGATATAGAGCCCACATTCATATTTTAGATCCATCCACGGACCTCAAGCTAATTTTGATCGTACCGCACCGTGCTAATAACCTTTCGAGGATCCACAATAACCCTCCTTCCATGACACATAAGAACAACCGTCGATTCAAAACAAACATCCACAGTCCACAACCAAATGAACCGAGTGCCCTTCAGGCATAAATTCTCACATGAATGATAGCACCACAATCTCCATACTTGGTTTCAATACTTCACTCAATCAAGTGACTACTTGTCACACTGATACAATCTTCTCGTGTGATACGCTCCCATGACCTTATGCATCGGTTAACATGTCTGCACCTCTATACCATCGGCCATACTAATGCTGTAAAGTGAATCAAGGATCCGCAAATCAATACATGAAGCCTCTGAAACATGACACCAATCTCAGGTGACGCTAAAGATAATACCCGCTCACTCTAATCATCTGAATCCCTTTTTCCTGCTCGTCCAAGCTGGTGACATTCTTGTCAACACCAAACTGCCACCTTGATCCTCAACTTCCAAATCCCATGCTACTCGATGCACTTAATCATTACAATGCGTAAGAGTACAAGAATTGCATCATACCTCCTGAACCACTAATAGGGTAAACACTTCATCAAATAGAAACTTTTACTCAACTCATTTCAAGAGAACCATGGCAACACGTGACTGGATTCTCATATCCACAGAAAATACAGACCTCAAGTAGTGGTCTAAACCACCATAACTATTCCCGGATCCATCTACACATAACATGCCATGATACTCGAATGCGAAGGAAACAGGAAACCCAAGAGATCATAATTGCGATAAAATCTTTGCAATTGCGAATGTGGCTAGAGCTGAGAGTTTTTGCAATTGCGATCCCGTCGTCCCCAGTCAATCTTCTCTCAGAGAATTGTCCCAAGCCCCAACATTTTTGAACAAAACCACACTTTTAGATAACCAATCAATTTTAAGCACAAAATCATGCAATAGACTTCATACACATCCATGATTGAAAAATTTTCAATGATTCGGCCAAGAATCTCATTTGGGCCTTTCATCGATCACATAGTAAGCACACACAATCACTTCTATTTTCACAAAGCCATGGGTTCTCAGACTTCCCCGTTTTTCAAGCAATGAAATAGGCTCACACTCTCAAACAACCTCACCCGGAAATCAACATATGATTTGAACATTTTTATACAATTTCTGGCAGAAGAACATTTTACCCATTTGAAACCTAGGTTTTGAAAAATAACGGAGAGAAGAAGAAGAAGATAATGCAAAGGTTAAGCTCTCATACCGGATGCTTGCACTCAGGAGTGAAAATGAGGGAGTTTCGAAGTTGGGAGAGTGAGATACTAGTCGGTCGATTCTTTTTGATCTCATATGATGTTTGCAATCTTTGTTAATTTTAAAGCGAGACCCAGTTAAGTGCCTCAGAGGTCGCATTTGCAACCCCCCTTCGCAATTGCGAAGTTTCAACTTTCAGCAGAGGTCGCAAATATGACCATTTTCTTGATTTTGCAATTTGGGCCAGGTTCGCAAATACGAACAAAAGTTCGCAAATACGAACAAAAGTTCGCAAATGCAAATGCTGATGCTTCTGCAATTTTCAGCTACTGGTTTTGTTCTCTCCGTCACCCCGACCTACTCAAATCAACTCCAAAAATTCTAAAACATGGCAGATTAGTCCAAAATAATATACTTAGCTATTCTAAAAAAGAAAATTTCAAAAACGACTAAAATTTTTGAAAATGATGGGTTGCCTCCCACCAAGCGCCGCATTTAACGTCGTGGAACAACGCAGATCAACTTTATCACTTTTATCGCCACTTGGACGATATGAATTGGGCACCCAAATTGGAATCAAGCTTGTGACCACAAGCGGTGGGGGTGGTATGTTGATGATCAATCCAAACTTTAATTTCTTCATTTTGCATTTCCTTGCTTTCATGTGAGGAATGTCATTTTGCCTTCTTGTTCCCTCAAATTATAAGGTGTATGGCCTCTGTCTTTTCTCCTCGCAATCCCTCATGACTCGTGTCGTTCAATTCCCATATCACCTACACAATTCCAATGTTGAAAAATGCTCGGAATGTGACATCAAACCTCCAAATTATAATTCTTCCTGGATTTTGACATCCTCTTGTTCCCTCGGACTAGAGTCAATCTCAACCACATTTTCTATTACACCGGTTGACTCTAATTCCATATTTTTCTCGGCATCACTAACAAGAATGGAGTCGGTTGGTGGATGTTCAATTCTTGATTCCTCAAAGTAAAACTCACTTTCTTCCTCGGAGTTGGACTCTTCTTGATCTCTTTCCAGACTCTCAAGTTGATGGGCATAGTGAGCCTCAACCAATATTTTCATTTGATCTTCCAGAGTCCGGATATTCTCCTCATTTTGAGTCATGACTTGCTTCAAGTCCTCGAGTGCAAAGTTGTGCTTCTCCTCATTTTCAAGAATGGACTCCAACATGAGCATCATGTTATCATTTGACCATTTGATAGTTCTTCTTGATTTTGATCAATTGTCAAAGAAGGATTTTCCGCTCCAACCTCTAAGGAAGGTTCTTGACTATCATTCACTTCCAAGGCTATTTAGACTTCTAAGGCTTCAAGCATTTCTCCCATTTGTGAGTGCAACCTTTCAAGCGCCAAATTATTTTGGAGGCTATTTTCCAAAAGTTCCTTCAAGGCATTTTGCTCTTTGTTTCCTCCTTCGAGTAGGCATTCTAACATAAGCTTGAACTCTCCATTTTGACCATGTTCAATTTCTTCCACCTCCATATTGTTGATACCCAATTTTTTCCTCATATTTTTAAATTGTATAAATATACTTTCAAAATAGTTATTTGCATTATCATTTAGTTTATAAACCTATACAAGCATTTTACATAATTTTCATAATTTTAAAAGGTTTTAAATCAATTTCTTTCAGCATTTTATTGTATAAATATCCAATAATTATCCTTCAAATTATTTTTATGGTGATTTAATCATCCAAACTCATCATTTGCACCAACATGTACGTACGTTTTTAAATATTTTACTGCATTTCTTTATAATTACATTAGCATTTTTAGGGCTAATTGCACATTTTTGCAATAATAGCCTATATTCATGTAAAATTACATTATTTATGCCAAAATAACCTTTTATATTTTTACAAGGTCAAGTTATTATTTTCAATCATTTTAGTGCACAAATAGCATTTTTGTTATTCACTAACTACTTTTATAAATTATTTATTGATAAAATATTGGGTATTTAAATAATAGCCTAATTTTAAACCTATTTTCGGACTTAAAACACCAGCCCTATAACCCCAGCCCAAACCCGTCTAAATAAACCCGACCTAACCCTCTTTTTAATCGTGGCCGTTGATCTCTGAGATCAACGGCCCATATCTATTTGCTCCTTTTAATTAACCTAACTCGCCCTAAACCCTACCATTTCATCTCAGATGCCGCCTTCGAATCCTCTACCTTCTTCTCCTACGAACCCTAGCCGTTGTATCTGTCAACCTCTCCAAATCCGGCTCTAAAATGAAATCAATCATTGAATCACTTACCTTATTGATCTCCTCTCACTACTGGTTGTTCGTTTGTGGTGTTACCTAGTTACTTTCCTAAACATGGCAAGCAAATCTCATCAAAATCGAACCAAAATAGGTTCAAATCACTGATCTTTCTGTAATTCTGCCTATGTTCATCCTTTGTTCTATTGTGAGTACGAATATTTGTGTATTTTTGTTAATTCTAACTTACCCTAAAACTAGGGTTTATAGATCTCTTCAAATCAAACTAAAATTGGTTCAAATCTCTGTTTTGAGTGTTATTTTGTCTATATTCGTCTTATTATGTGTGAGTTTGATTTTTGTTTAGATTCTGCTGATTTTTTACTTTCCTTAAAATTTAGGGTTTCCAGATCTCTCTCTTAAAATTGATTTTCAGATCAATTTGCATGATTATTTACTTTGTTGGTTGCTTAAATTACTAGGTTTCCTTGTTTGTTGCTCGATTTTTACTACTATATAAACCCTTCCGCCATTCCCTTTTAGACAGGCTGGAATCGCTATAAGCTCACTAAAAATTTGAAGCTCTGTTATGTTATTTCTTTACCATCTTGTTCTTTACCTTGGCTTGGCCGGCTGAAAGCCAAGGCCATTGAGAGTATACTGTTCGAACTTTCTGTTGGTGCGAGCATTGCCCGGGATTCTTTTGAAGCTCTTGGGAACTTTGACGCATTGAGGTTGAGGTTCTGGGTTCTTGTGGATCTTCTGTTCTTTATTTTGTCCGTTTAACTGGTAAGCTACTTGATTCTCATAATTTCATCCCTGTGTGTCCTTGATTTGCTATGTTCTCACCTCTGAAATTCCTGGCTTAAATATGTTTTCTGGATTACTTTTGTGCACGATTTTATTAATCTCACCTTGTTCTGAGCCTGTTAGCATCTAACTCTCCTCCTAATGATACTAGTTCTGTGTTTACCTAAGCCTAACTTGGGTAATCTGAGTGCAAGGGTGTCTGGATGTTTCCCTAATTCATGTTTATTTTTTTTTGTCTTTAACCTCTATAGTGAAGGCTAGGTCTGTGTTAATTATGACATGTTCACTTGCTATTTTGTCACTCAGCATGATCCCCATACCCCATTGGTGACTGATTAAGATCTTAACAGTTACCTCAATCTGTTTTCCATGCCCTGCTTGAACCATTTTGTGACATGATTTAGATCTTCTCTAGTTGTTTAGTCTATTGTGACCATCCCAGGATACCCGTATGTGATATTTGGTATGTGTTTGTTATCTTACACTGTTCTGAATCCTTGCAATGTTTGTTCTACATGTACAATGTGTTGCAATTTGTATTAAAACTATTTTCTATCGACTATGATCTTGCTTCTATGCTAATATGTTTTCCAGTCTGTCCTTTGTTCATTTGATACCCTGTTTCTTCCCCCCAACTTCTTCCCAATATGTGTGGTACTTTGCTATGTGATGAAATCCTGCTGAACCTGCTGGCCTGTTTGATTAGTTACTCTCTATGGCTATGTCTACTTCCCCACTTCTGTCCCTTCTCCCTCATTATTACATATGCTGTTCTGAACTCCTTATTCTTAGCCGGCTGAAAGCCAAGGCTATTAAGGCTCTTACTACTGACCTCCCTAGTGTGAGCACTGCTCGGGGTCCGTTTGAGACTCTTGTGAACTCTGACACACTAGGATTTGGGGTTCTTTAGTCATTCCCTCTACTATTGAGACCTACACTATTCCTGACACTCAACTATTTCTTCCTATGGTCAACTGAATATGTAAATTTGTTGGTCAATCTATGGCTGTGTGATCTAGCTTATGTTTTTCTGTGGATTCTGGGTTGTGTTGGTGAATATGGCTCTTTGTTGGAAGTCTGGGTATGCTGCTGAAGGCACAGATAGTGCTGGGTATTTCTTTTGGGCCTGTTGTGGGCTACTGTCATTATTTATACCACTTTTGTAATTATTTTATCATTGGGTCTATAATAACTTTGTAAATAACAACCGGAGTGTTAGTAAAAATGGGGAATGGGTAGATTCTGATATTTGTGTGCAAGGGTAGAAAACATGCCTATAGGATTCAATGATTTACTTGCTATATATGCCATTCAATTTCTATGTGCACTATAGAAATCATGTCGTTAGGTGAAGCACACACATGTACACTTCCTGTTAGCAAACACGAATTCAAATGCTACAACTGTTCTTACTGCTATGTGTTACTAGAAAACTTGCCTATAGGAATAAATGTCAATGAATTATCTGTCAATTAACCTCAGCACATTTACTAGCAAACATGCCTCAACACATATGCACTAGAAACCATGACAATAGGATTTTAATTATCCCATTTGCTATTGTGTCATAATGCTCACTTAGAAAGCATGTTTATAGGGGGCTAAGCATAATAAAATTGGCTCCAAGCAGTGCTCGTTAGAGATCCTGCCTATAGGGTATAACTACTCGCTCTAAATTGTTAATGTTGAATTTCTCAAGCGATGTTTACTGCTTATTCATATAACTGTCAGAATTCATGAGTAATTCTGGGCTTTTCCAATAGATTTCATTGCTCCCTCTACTGCATAAATCACTTAGACACAGCGTCCCTATGGTTTAATAACCAAAAACATGTAATCTCAATAATCAACATGTAACAATTGTGTAATCTCGTCTATAAGATGGCACCTTGCATCTGAAATTGCCTGCATGAGGTCACATAGAAACCATGTCTATAGGGCTTAATGGCTTTAATTTGTCTCAATTCTGAAACTGTCTAACGCGTAATGTGATAATTTGCTCGCGTGCATTTGTTGTCTAAGTGTGGAGGCTAACTTTAGCCCTTAATTGCTTTTACATGAAGTCCAACGTGTTTTGTATGTCACCTAGTTTTATCATTTTTTTACCAGCCTAAGTTAAGTATAGAACTATCCAAAATAGAGGTCCAAACGCCTCCTGGGCCATAGGCATGGCACAGGTAGTGCACGCATAAGGCACAGTTTAGAATCAACTAGTGCGGTTTAGGTAACAACTTAAAGATAGTAGTCGGGTGGCAGGAGATGATAGTCTGTGCCCGCTGAATAATACGAGTAACACCCCATCTTGAGGGAATTACGAAGTATTATTTATGTTGCGCGGGGTGATCCTTTAGGCTAAAAAATTTAGGACCCCCCATCTTGTCTTTAAAATCTATTATTTGTGTTTATTAAAACTTCCCAAACTTCTTACATTCTTTGTTTATCTGACAAATTCTTATAATTCGAGTTCGGCCAGGACCCACAGTAGTGGACCTCGAAGAGTGCCTAACACCTTCTCTTCGAGGTAATTTGAGCCCTTACCCGATCTTTGGTGACTCAAACTGGTTAAACCTGAGTTATTTGCAAATAGGTGCCCTAACGCACCTCAAACCCGTTAGGTGGCGAATCTCTCTTTTAACACCTTCCTTAAAAGAGTTGTCATGTATCAAAACCTGATTTCACGAGAAAAAGGGGCGCAACACATATCCCTATAAATTTCATCACAAAGAGTAGAATCATCATAGCGGGGGCTTGGGGAAGGGCAGGACAAATAAGCACAATTATCCCAATGACCATTTTGATGGCCACACTTATCACGAATACTCCACTCATGGGTTTGAGATTGTGCGTACAATCCGCCCCTAGGAGAATTTAAACAATTTTTCCACGAGTGTGGTCCTCCACAATAAGGACAAGGGTCATCAAAGTATGAACAACTACCATCCGACCAATTTTCATGACATGATGCCATTTTTAAAAACTAAGAAAATAAACAAGAACAAACAAGAAAATAGACCAAGGTAAGAAAGATAATTACACAAATATTCACAAGTTTGGACCAAAGCACTTACGCTTATTTCTCAAACAACCTAAATACGCCAAATTGTTCCACAGCAACGGTGCCAATTTTGATGACGTTTGAATCCACTACTAAAAAGTAAATGGACATGGTCGCATGCAATATAATTTACCCAACTATGAGTCAGGGTCGAATCCCACAGAGAACAATATGTAGGAGATTAGGAATTAAGAGAATTATCACTTGTTATGCAATGCCAAACACTTAGAAAGGCTTTGAGAAAATATTTATGTCTAAATGAGAAAATAAAAGCTAACCTAGAAAGTAAGTAAAATGATCAATGGCTACAAGCATGGATACACGGGGAATTATACTCAAGTAACGATCCAATGTATTTCACGATTTTACAAATATGAGCGACTTTATGTTAATTAGCCTCGGGTAATAATTCTTTATTAGCTTCTTCCAAAGACTAACAAGACTTCATAATTGAATTATACCTAAAACAATTAAGAGATTAAGCACACCCAAATGTGGCTACAAGTGGTTCAATCCTATCCCTAGGTAGAATCTATAAAGTGAGGGTTAACGCCTCAAGTTCTTGTTAATTAATCTTTCCCAACCCCAAATTATCTTTTTCAAATTTAATTCGGAGTTAATGGGTGAGTCTTAGGGTTAGCTAATTCCTTTGGAAATATTAAAGGTCAAGAATAATTAAAGAAACAATAACTCACTTCACTATAAATAAACATCGTTCAATACATAAGCACATCAAGATATTTAATCCACACATTAAATATGAATATTCCCATTAAGAAGATTAAAGTGTTGAAAAATATACTACACACTTAGATATTCAATACAAAACAAGGAAATGAAGAAATGAACATAAATGGGTAATAAATTCTCAACCAAAAGCTTCAAATCTTCAAAACCCAAGTGTGTGTGCAAGAACCCTAGCTTCCCAACTTGTCTTCTCTAGTCAAGAGACTCAAAAATAATTCAAAGATCAGCTAAAGATATTTTACAAATGAGCTAGGTCGTGTATTAAATGGTTTGGGAGTCGAAAATGTGAAATGCCATAACTGCCCAATTTCCGCCTAGATATAATGCTACACGATCGCATGAAAAAGCACTGCGATTGCGGTGAACACAACAACATATGATAAGCTTCGCGATCGCACAACAATCCACGTTCTCGCATAGTATAGTTGACCAGCCGCTGACCAGGCTTTCTTCTTTGCGCTCGCATAGCTTCAACCACGTTCGCATAGCTTCAACCGCGTTCGCATAGCTTCTTTCTCCTGGACTTCTGCGATCGCATATAACTCTCCGTGATCGCACAGAGCATTAACTGGCAGGAGTCCATTTTTCCCAATTTAACACATTTTGACTCGTTTTTTTCCGTATCTCCTCCAAATCATATGATACATGAAATATGCCAATAAACCTCCATAAATGCCTTAATTTCTCAGCAAAATCATACAAAAGACTAAGTATCAAGAAGAGGTAAATGGGTAAAATACCAACTTAACAGTAACTACACAGTACCATAGAATTAACCGATTCACAATTCACACGGTGCACGCCCACACACCCCTCACCTAGCATGTGCGTCACCTCAACACCAAATGCATAACACGTATATTTAGGGGTTCATACCCTCAGCACAAAGTTTAGAAGTGTTACTTACCTTGAACAAGCTGAATCCAATACCGAGCAAGCCAAAGAATACTGTAAAAACGCCATCTCGCGCGTACTGACCTCCGAAAAGCTCAAAACTAGCCAAAAGCTACCCAAGAACATCAAATAATGCAGAAGGAAACAAACCCAATCGATAAAGATCGAGTCTTAAATGAAAAGTCCAAAGTTAACCAAAAAGTCAAATCTGGGCCCGCACCTCGAAACCCGACGAAACTCACAAAATCCGACAACCCATTCAATTACGAGTCCAACAATACTAGTTTCACTCAAATTCGACTCAGAATCGAGCTTCAAAACTCATAAATTCACTTTTTGAAAATTTCGACAAAACCTTTAAATTTCTCTTAAAAATTTATAATCCAATCACCAAAAACGAAGATAGATTCAGGAAATATTATCAAAACCAAGTATAGAACACTTATCCCAATCCATGATAAAAATTGCCTCCAAAATTGCCCAAATCCGAGGTGTATAACTCAATATATGATAAAAAAGGACAACCTTCGATTTTATAGGTTTTGCCCGGGCAATTTTGCATTTGCGGAACAATAGCCTCTTCTGCGACGTCGCTTTTGCGAACAAAAACCTCGCTTCTCCGGAATGCACCAACCAGTCGACCACTTGCAGCTAGGGACACTGTTCCGCTTCTGCGCAATCGCAAGTGCGAAGCCAAACGCGCTTCTGCGCTCCATCTCGCGTCTGCGTCCAAGGCCATCGCTTCTGCGAAGCCGTAGATGCGTCCACAAATTTTGCATCTGCGTAGACTCCAAGCCAGTACTACTTCTGCGACCACCGCACCTGCACAAAACCCATCGCAGGTGCACAACACCAGAACTAGCTCCTTTTCAGCAATGCAATATGAGACAAAAATGATCCGAACCACGCCCTAAACTCACCCGAGTCGCTCGGGACCCCGTCCAAATATACCAACAAGTTTCATAACATAACACGGACCTACTCAAGGCCTCAAATCACGCATAACAACATCAAAACAATAAATCACACCTCAAATCAAACTTAATGAACTTTTTAACTTTCAACATCCAAAACGCGTGCCGAAATATATCAAATCTACCTGGAATGAACCCAAATTTTGCAAAAAAGTACCAAATGACATCATGAAACTATTCCAATTCCCTAAACCACAATCTAAACCTGACATCATCAAAGTTAACTCCCGGTCTAACTTATAAATATTCCAGAGCTTCAAATTCCAAACATTTACCAATTAGTGTCGAAACCTTCTAGAATTATTCAAATGCAAATCTGGGCATACGTCCAAGACCAAAATCACTAGCCAGACCTAAAAGAACCGTCAAAACTCCAATACGAGTTCAAATACTAAAAAGTCAAACTTGGTCAACTCTTCTAACTTAAAACTTTAATTATAAAATTCATTCTTCCAAGATAATTCTGAAATACTTGAAAACCAAAACCGACGATTCACACAAGTCATAATACTTCATACGAAGCTACTAAAGACTCCAAATAGCTGAACGGAATACAAATGCTCAAAACGACCGGCCGGATCGTTACATTAGAAATTTTCTAGTGAACACAGTAAAGTTTATAACTTATAATACCGGTTTTGGGATATTGTATTGTACTTGGTATGGTTGGCTTATTATAGAAATTTCTATTTCATGCTTCATAGTTATTTTTTGTTAAATTATTTAATTAATCCAGTAGGTGTTAGGCTTGCCTATTTTTAGAGACTAGGTGCCATCACGAAGGAAAACTGGGATCGTGAGAGTTACACCCTATTTTGCATAGGTCAAAATGGGATTCAACTAGTGGTTCTTCTGATGTTGATAAAAGAGATTCGCCACCTAATATTTAAGGTATATTAGGGTACCTATGTTTTAATAAATTAATATTCTAATGGTATGCTAACCGGAGAGATTTTGGGTAAGGATTCTTGTTAATCTAAGGGAAGGTGTTAGGCTGTTTACCGTGAAAATGGTAACAACAATTAAATTTATAAATGGGATTCTAAAAATACGTGATCTATTCCCGAGCTAGTTTGGAAGGGTGATTAGTGTTAAATACGGAGTAAAACAGTAAAGATCAAACTAGCAAAGATAACAATCGAACCAGTAAGGGGGGCGTTTCCGGGCTTAGAACAAGCCAGTAGATACATCGGGGCCAGGCCTCGAGCCTACCTCGGGCCTATCAGAGGTAATCTTATCGAGGGTAGTCGGGAAGGAGATAACATATAAGTATGTGTATACAAAGCTTTATACCGTCAATCATGAGATAAATGACGAAGAATAAATGAAGAACAATAAAATGCTAGGGCGACCTCGGGGTCGAAGAACACAATTAACTTAGAAGAAAGAGAGAGAGAGAGAGATATTATTGCTTATTGGAGAAGTGGAGCAACATCAGTCCTTTACAAGGTAGGGTAAGTCCCCCTTATATAGGCGGGGAACTCAGTTACAAATACATGTATATTTAATTACAAAATACGGAGATGGGATGGCTTGATGCGATGTCTCAGCGTAGGCTTTGGATAGGCCGGCCTTGTCAGACTTAACCGCGTGTCTTGGGAGCTTCCTCTCTTTGTCCTGGCCTCGACCTCCGCCTGGCCTCGAATCGGGCCTTGACCAGCCCCGAGGGAGAGGACTAAGCTGTAGCTTCATGTCCTCGGGGTCTCGAGGCACTTCCCCGAGATGGCTTATTAGTGGGAAATCAGGCCCTCTGATTTCACCGCGTACAGATAGTCTCCGCGTTTCTCAGAACGAAGCGATGGGAAACGACTATGACCATTGACTCCTCGAGCTCCTCATGGCGACATTACTCTGACGATTTGAACCATGGCGCAATATTTTGTGATAGATGGCATATCTCATAGATTTACGCTCAATGCACTGTCATTTTGCGGCATCGGTCAAGTTGTAATAAATGTCCCGTAGGATTGCTAGAGCCTTCCTAGAAAGAGCGTCGACGTTGCCTCGTTAAAAACCTCTACTGGTAAAAAACCCATTTCGGGATAAAACATCCAATCAAAGGAAAAGAGCGCAACGGACATTTTGAAGCCTCGGAATCTTCGAGCCAGGATATCATCCTGATTACCTTGGTTACTTCCCTGCACGAAGGCAACCGTGAAGTAGAAGGTGGTGAGGAAGATGGTCCCTTCTTGTCATCTTCTTTACTTCTATGTTAAGACCCTTTGTGGCTTTTGAATGCCTTCTTTTGTTTATTGGCCGTAGTAGTCTGCCGTGATAGCTTGTCCTGGTCTCCAGCTGGTTGACAAGGCTCTTCCCCGATCTTTCTGTCGTACTTCAGATCGATGGAGGACCGACTGGATAAGGTCGAGCTATCGGGGCCTGCCAATTTGTTTGGAGATCACGCGTCGAATTTTGGGGCCTTCGGGAACGCTATCCTGGATGAAGGTCATCTTCGGGTGCCCCGGTGGGTACTGTTGATTTTGATGTAGATAACTCTTTTAGGGAGTGTAAGGTTGGCTTCTGTTTGAGGAGCTTGCCTATGTTTGGGCGCTTCTTTGGGCCCTTGTGGAGCTTTGGTGATTTGGGCTTCCGGGGTTTACTCCTCTAGAGAGGGGGCGAGCCCACGCTCTCGCCTTGCGCCTGGTACCAGCACTTTGGAGCTCATCGTGACCCTGTTTCTTGGGGCCGGGGGCTCCCAATGTGAAATGCTGCTTCGAGCATGGAGATAATTCGCGTGGTCCCTCGTGCTTTGTCGTCTATTGGAGGTTGTTCCCTGGGCCGGGTATCGACCAGTTGATTCGTACCGAGGCCATTGGCTTCCTGGAGCTTACCTCGAGCAGGCGAACGCCGTTGCCTCTCGCATATAAGAAGGGTGGCTTCGGCCCTTTCGCGAGGCTTCATTATTTTTGGGTAGCTGTTCTTCTGTTTCAGCGTAGGGCTCTCTATTTCTTAAAGTGCGAAAAGCGTTGGTGCTTGCCTTTGCTTTATTTTGTCAGTTTTTCCATAGTGATGGCGATCACTTCGGGACCGGCATGGCAAAGGGTGGAGAATGATGTTGTCGGTGCTCGGGAGTAGAAGGATTTCGCTCTGGAGATGGCGTACTTGCTATGAGAGGAACACCTAGAGATGGCGAGGCGACGCTGCGGGTGGAGCGAGGGGGTGACACTGCGGGTGCTTTCCCCAGGTGAAGGCATCGCGGACTCTGTTGATGGGTTTCTGAGTGTACATCTATACCCTTTTGCATTTGGCCCCCCCGATAGGGTTGTGCTTGACTTTTGTTTGAAGTATCGGGTTACTCTGGCGCAGATTCATCTGCCGTTTTGGCGAACGGTGTTGATGATGAGATTCTTTGCGGAGAAAGCCGGGCTTGAGTTCACGCTTGATTATCTCATAAGGCTATATCGGCCTTGTCATCATCGAGGCCTGCTAACCTTGAGGTGTCGTTCGCCCACGCCCTTCGTTGTTGACGATGATGAAGGTGGAGATCGAGGGTGGGCCAGTTGGTTTGTCAGAGTCCGGACGACTAATATTATTCCTGTTGAGTTGCTGTCATTCCCCGAGGGGTGGAATCACGCACGTAAGCGAAGCGCTCTGTCGCTTTTTCAGATTTTGTTCATGGCAAAAATTGGCCAAACAACAATGCCATTTTCCTTGTTGCAGCAACTTCGTGGACGCCGGGCCAAGTCTATGATCTGCCCGGCTAGGTTCGGAGGTTGGTGACCTGTTCGTCTTGCGACGAACGCAGGTGGCGAGCTATGTCCTGCATCAGGTGGGGAACGGAACATCAAGGAACATGCGTACGTTGCTTTTCTCCTGCTGGCGTATACCGAGGTAACATTTTCCCATCTCATTTGCGCTGGATTCGCTATTTGCAGCTATCAGGCGGTTCCTTGGGGCGAGGCAGTGTTTTTCTAGAAAGGAGATGGAGTCATCGGCCTTCGGGCCGAGAGATGGCGGTAATAAGAGGGACCAGAGCCCACAATGCGAAAGAGACTTTAGTAGTGCTTATCGGGCTCGTATTTTAGAGGACGGGGCATCGCCCGAGTCTGCTATTCCCTGGGCGCCTGTTTCCCAGCAAACGGTTTCTTTGAGCGAGCACGTTGTGTCCGGGGCCGGTTCTTCTAGGGTCGTAGGGGCAGGACCGACAAGAACATGTTTTGATTTGGAGGAAATCCGTCGTCTTTACTTAATGGTGAGTTTGTGCACAGTTTTCTTGTATCCCGCATCTTCCTCCCCTCATTGGTTCTTTCCTGTGCAGGCCTGCGGTAGGCTTAAGTCCGAGCCATTTTGCCAAAAGGCCAAGTTTCAGAGGATTCGGGGCTCAAACTATGAGAGCTATTTGGTGGAGCAGGTAACTCCCTGTAGCGCGTGTGTTTGCTTCTATTTTATTTTTAGGGCTAACTTCTTCTTACCGTGTTAGCTGCATAAAAGGACAGAGGCCTTGGAGTACCTTAAGGGCGATGTCAACCGCGTCAGAATTGCTTGCGGGGAGCTAAAGGCTCAACCACAGGCACGAGCTTTGGAGGAGATGAATGCTTCGGCCAAGGTCCCTGCCCTCAAGGTCCAACTCCGCTTGACTCGAGACAATGCAAAAGTTCAAGCGGATATGGTTGGGAAACTTGAATCGGACCTCTCGAAGGTCAGAGCCGAGACAATTGATGCCCGGGTAGAGGCGGCACTGAACCGAGCCAAGGCCTATCGTGATATGGCAATTTGTGTGAAGGATGCTGCTGATGCCCAAGCCGAGCTGAAGCAAACCCTGGACCGGGAGCGGAGGATCAAGGAATATGTCCGTTGCAAATCTCGGAGGGAGGTTTTCGAAGAAATCGGTGCAAGGGGCTTCATTCTCTCGGAGGAGTTGGCTCGATCATGGGCGGATGAACGCAATGCTCGGTCACTTCTCGTCGATGTCGCAGAGGGCGATTTTGGCAAGCTGTAGCTCTTAAGCGCAGAGTGTAGATTCTGCCATTTTGTAGCTTGGCTCCGAATGTATGTAGGGCATGCCTGTAGATGGAGAATACGCTTTTTCTTGCGCACATGATATATAAGGAGAAATTTTAAAGTTTTATTTCTTCAGTACCTTTTCCCTACTGTTGTTTTTGATCAGGCAGGCTGGTCTTGGCGTTTGGCGAGGTCCTTCTCAGTTCGGAACTGGTCGGACGGTCCCGGGGACCCCTAAGTGTGATTCTTGATGTGAGCAAGTGCTAGGACTCCATGCTCGGCCTGGTTGTTTAGGCTTAGTTTCCGAGTCGGGCTTCGACTCGAGCCTCCCTGTCTTTGCATTTTTGTGCCCGTGCTTACGGGTGGTAGTCGTATTTATCCTGTGCCCTTGGGCATCTGCTGTTTCAACTGTTTTGGGTCCAGTTTTCGAGTCACATTGTGACTCGAGCTCCAGTTAACCCTTAGGTTTTCTTGCCCGCATGGTCGGATGGTGATGACCCTTTGTGCTTCTGGGCTGAAGTGATCTTGCGGTCTCGTGGCTTGGGGATTTAGTTGGCTGATGACGGTATCATCCGAGCCACGTCCTTAGGCATATTTCCTTTTAGCTATTTTAGCGGCCCAGTCTCTGAGTTGTGCTGCGACTCGGGTTGCGCTCGACCTTTATGTCTCATCAAATCTTCGGGCGACAATAGTGGCGCTTGTGCCGTGCCTTTAGGCGTGTTGTATTTTCTGGGTCCAGTCTCCGAGTCACGTTGCGATTCGAGCTGTAATTGACCTTTTGAGTTTCCCGATTCCTTGGTTAGCGATAGTGGCATTTGTGCCGTTTTCCGCCCTTGGGCGTTTGGTGATTCCCGGGCCAAGTCTCCAGGTCGCGTTGCGATCCGAGCTGTAGTTGACCCTCGAATTACCTTAAATTTCTGGCGACGGTGGTACTTATGTCGTTTTCCGCCCTTGGGCGTTTGGCCATTCTCGGGCCCAGTCTCCGGGTCGCGTTGCGCTCCGAGCTGTAGTTGACCCTCGAATTACCTTAAATTTCTGGCGACGGTGGTACTTATGTCGTTTGGTCGCAGAGACCTTTTGATATGAGGCCCGGAGGCTTGTTTAGTTCAACTATTTTGGATCCGGTCTCCGAATCGGGCTACGATTCGAGCTCACTTTAATCCTCAAGTTGTCATGATTTTTTAGCTGGCGACATTGGCTCTTACGCTATCTGGTCGTAGAGACCTTTCAATACGTGGCCCGTAGGCTTTCTTAGCTAGCGACAATGGCTCTTACGCTGTTTTTTGCCCGTGGGCTTTGTGTAGGCTTTGTATCCGCTCATTAAGGTCTTTTTGTAATATTTTGCCTGACCCGTCGTCGGTCCCAGAGGAACCTCGATTTCAAGTCGTTGTCGGAGATGATTCGAGCACCTCGTAAGGTTCATAGCTCGTAGGTCGAGTAGATCGACGCTTTTGCATTTTTTGGAGCCGACATTGTCGGGCTCGTTTTTGCCTATGAAGGGAAGCCTGTGTTTAACCGGTTCTTTCTGAAGTAGATTCAGAGGATTTTTTTGCAACAGTCGGGCATCCCCGAGTCGCGTTATATGGGCTGTGTCAGCCGTTTCGACTGTAGTCGTATGCGTTTGGCCGTAGCCATTTTTGATCCCTTACTGATAGTTTAGGCATCTACATCGAGGGTATGACCTTTAGGGATTCTTACAAATGCGATGTATAGCCTAAGTATCGGGATTTTCATGCCTGTTGAGGTCTTATAGTTTGCCATGCCTGTTGAGGTCTTACAGTTTGCCATGCCTGTTGAGGTCTTACAGTTTATGGAGAATAGATCTGGTTTTGCCGAGGCTGCCCATTAGGGTCTTACAATTTCGGATTTTCCAGTGCGTGGCGATTGGCGACAACCTACGAGTCATCCAGTTCGCTTGAAGACAGCTTCTCGTGAGCTCGGAGCTGTTTTCCGAAGGCTTGGTGAGTCCGGAATTTCGACCCTGGGGTCGCGCAAGTTGTTGAATTGCTCATGGTGATTCTCCGAATATATCGGATCATTCTAGGCCTGAATACCGCCTTTTGTAGTCTTGGGGTCATATCGAGAGGGCTTTGTGAGCCTGGAACACTGACCCTGGGGTCGCGAGGGTGCTGAATTGATTAAGTCTCCGATCGTTTCGGGACGTATATGATGTAGAGGTGTTTTGCTGAGGATAAGCCGAAATATTTCTCTTCGAGGCATCCAAGGCTTGCAAAATATTCTTTATTGCTTGGAGAAAATATAAGTTGTAAATAGATGTTGTTCTGTTGTCGTGAATCTGGTCTACATGGATGTGACTCTCCTGATTATCCGATATGCTTGTATGGTTCCATATTGGAAAATAGAGAGAGAGAGATCGTGGACTTGTTGGGTCCCTTCCCTAGGGACGTGTAGTTCTGCTAATAATCTTGTTGGCGGAACCCTCTTCCTGATAGAAACCCGATCGAGGAAAGAATGCCCGGCGTCCCCATGGCGGCAGCGGATCCTCGATCGGGATCCGGAACTACTGAATGCCTTGGCTTCCTGGAGGAAGGTATTTGAGGAAGTTGGGGCAAGGGCCGTGATTTTTCAGAGGAGTTGGCCTATGCCAAGGTGGATGAACGCGATGTTTGGCCACTCCTTGTGGACACTGCAGAGGGCGTTTTTTGACAAAAAATAGAGGTTCCGTCGTTTTGTTGGCGCGCGGGGCGTGCCTGTAGGTGGAGAATGTTTTTGCATGTAATATAAGAAAATGTTTTAAGGCTTTTGGTCCTTTTGTACCTTTTTTTTCGTCGCTGCTCTTGATCGTACAAATTGATTTTGGAAGCATTCTCTGCGTTATACCATGGCTCGAGCTTGGGTAGGTCCTCCGGTTCCCGTCTGCCTTTACAAGCGGAAGGTGGTGGTCCTTCGTGCTTCTAGGACAAAGCGATTTCGAGGGTGCGTGGATCGGGGATTTGCCTTGTCTGCCGATGGCGTATCCGCTGTTGATTTATTCTCGGGTTCCACCTTCGGGTGTTTCGAGACACATCAGGCGGAGCGGGTAAGCTGAAATAACCTTCGACTTGATGGCCCAGTGGTCAGAGGGTAACTATTTTGTGGCTCTTTGCCGAGGAGTAGCCCGATCAGGTTGGTGCAGGGGGCTCCTTTTTTCGGAGGAACTGGCCCAAGTCAGGGGGACAATCGGGGAGCTTGGTTGTCATTTGCCGGGGCCATAGAAGGCGCATTTTTGACAAGCTGTTTCCTTTTGGCACGGGGTGTAGACTTGACCGTCCTATGGTTGCGAGGTCCTTTACTTGTTGGGGCCGAGATGGAGAAGGCCCTTGACTGCGTAGGCAGTAGCGGGGAATATGCAGATAGGGGGATTCTCGTGGCTATTCGGGCCAGCGGCTCTGATCCCTCGGAAGAGATTGGATGCACCAAGGGAGCGGAGCTTGATGCCGAGTTCTTGGTATATTCAGGTTCAGTCTCCGAGTCGTGTTGTGATTCGAGCTGTAATTGACCCTTGAATCTCATTTTAGCTTTTGACCAGTGGTGGTGGCCTTTCTGTTGCTTGGTCATCGAGACCTTTCAGCATAAGGTCCGGCCTTGGCTGCCTGCCTGCCCTTGAATCTCATTTGAGCTTCTGACCAGTGGTGGTGGCCTTTCTGTTGCTTGGTCATCGAGACCTTTCAGCATGAGGTCCGGCCTTGGCTGCTTGCCTGCATACAGATTAGCAACAAGAAAGGAAAAAAAGAAATGATAAAAGGATGCTGCGTTCCCGGGAGCATGGCCCTCGGCAGCCGTATTCCTCGTCCGGCCAGGCCGGGCCGGAGACGTGAGTGCTCTTACCCTTTGACCTCATTTGAGGGTAACGCCGGTCATGGGCGTAAGGCGAGGAATCTCCTTCTGTCGCTTGTAGCCAGATGCTTTGGCTCCGCGTCTGTCATGGAGTTTCACACCCTTAGGGGAGTAGGGCCGGAATTGCGTCCCAGGCGACGTATTCGCCATTGTTTGCACAAAGCGTCTGCATCCTACGTCACCCGACGTATTAGCCCGAGCTCGGGCAGGCCGTACAGGGGGAGCGATTTGGATATTGTGGCAACCGTAATCGGGGACATATTAGCGGTCCGGCATGAGGGCGACATTGGTCCGGATTGTCTTATTGGCTTTGGCCCGACATTGTCGGTACAACTTTGGCTGACACACGTTAATGCGATGCCGAGGTGGAGTCTCGACGTCTTTTTCCTCGAGCGAGAGGGTATCCTTGGGGAGTATTCCCCAAGATCGTCCCTTTCTGGCGACGGGCACTTGCACTCTACGCTCTACGGATCTTAGCGGGGTGCCGCCATCCTTTAGCGGTTGTGACGATATGTCGCAACTTGCCGGCTCTGCTTTTATCGATTTCCCCTTGTCCGTTGAGCTGGATCCGGGTTCGCTTGCTTGGCGATTCTTTGTGATCACCTGTGTTGGATGGCGTAGTTGCTGCTCTCTTGGGTCTGTAACTCCGAGCATTTCGTGACTCTCGTGGTGGGCCACGATTTCCTTGGAGGGGTTTTGGTCGAAAAGGTCCGAGCCACCCGAAATTCTTGGCTTTACTTATGGTGACCACTATGCTTGGAACTGCAACGTTGAAGTCGAGCTCTATCGGGCGAGGTTTTCTTGCCGGTTGCGTCTTGTTGAATCTGGTACCGTTGGGGGTTCCTCGAAGGTGTTGTCTTCAGGCTACCGCCTTGTTGCTACGAGATGCGCTGTACCTCGGATCGTTTCTTCCGTTTGCGCTATGTGGATGATGGATCCGTTCGTTCAGTGTCGGCTTCTCTGTTGGGGATCTTCCTGGATATGCCGATCTAGTGAGGGTTTCTCGAGGGTTATCCGCGGCTCTGACTTGGGTCCGGCATTGGTTGCTGGTATATGACCATGCCTCGACCGGATATTTGACTAAGCTTCGCTCGAAGTGCTCCGGAGCTGCTGGGTATGCTTTGTTTGGGTTTTGGGCGAAGGCCCGAGCCACCCTATTATTCGGACCGGGAGTGGTCTCGTTTGTCTTGTCGGATAGCGGGGCGCAGCTTCCCGCGATATTTTATTTCTTCTTCCTCTCTCGTCCTTCGGTGCATTAAGCCCTTTTGGTATTATTTTGATGGCATTGGCGTGTGCTTCCACGGACCGTGTTAGTACGGTGAGCGGGTCCCCGAGATTAGATGTCGAACACTGGTGCCGCGTCGTAGTTTCTTCTGAGGGAATTCCTTCGAATCCCTTCATCGGGACGAGCCCGAGTTCTCCATTTTGGGGGTTGTCATTTCTGAACGGGCGTGCGTGAGTGGTGACGTACCTGCGAGGACTTGTGGTCCTATCATCCCCAAGGAATTTCGTTGTTCCTGACTTCCACGAAATAAGTCTCGGGATCGTATCTCCTGGAGACGGTTGCTGTAGGAGTCTCCGCGATCGTGAGTCGATCTTTTTGATAATGTCCTCTAGCATCCTTACCGCTACAGGATAGGTCATTGGTTCGTCGTTGCCCGATACCTTGGATACTGGCTCAGAGCGAGTAGATATTTTGGGTGCTACCGCGCCAAGAGTTTCCGGACGGCTCTGTAGCTGAGAGATAGCCAAACGTTGTTCCTGCAACATATCAAAAATAACACGAAGATCAACTTCCCATTCTACCAGGGCTGGGATTTTTCGGGTTTCCTATCAGTTAGCGTGTTGCGTGCCTCCATCAAAGTGCAAGACTTCATTACCCCGTTGTGTAGCGTACGAATCAATATCCGCTCGGACCGATCTAGAAGCGTTATCCGGGTCCCGCGGTTTCGCGCCAGCCGTTAGGATGGCCATATTGTTTTCCTTGTGATTTTTGGGGTTATCGTCCTCGATTTCCCTTATTGAGATGATCATTAACCTGAAATCGAAAGGTCTTGGGCAAGAAAAAGTGTGAGAGATATTGTGCATTTAAGTGACGAAACTAGCAAGAAAATAATCACTATTATTTTTAGCCCCACGGTGGACGCCAAACTGTTTACCGTGAAAATGGTAACAACAATTAAATTTATAAATGGGATTCTAAAAATACGTGATCTATTCCCCAGCTAGTTTGGAAGGGTGATTAGTGTTAAATACGGAGTAAAACAGTAAAGATCAAGCTAGCCAAGATAACAATCGAACCAGTAAGGGGGCGTTCCCGGGCTTAGAACAAGCCAGTAGATACCTCGGGGCCAGGCCTCGAGCCTACCTCGGGCCTATCGGAGGTAATCTTATCGAGGGTAGTCGATAAGGGGATAACAGATAAGTATGTCTATACAAAGCTTTATACCATCAATCTTGAGCTAAATGACGAAGAACAAATGAAGAACAATAAAATGCTAGGGCGACCTCGGGGTCGAAGAACACAATTAACTTAGAAGAAAGAGAGAGAGAGAGAGAGAGATATTATTGCTTATTGGAGAAGTAGAGCAACATCAGTCCTTTACAAGGTGGGGTGAGTCCCCCTTATATAGGCGGGGAACTCAATTGCAAATACATGTATATTTAATTACAAAATACGGAGATGGGATGGCTTGATGCGATGTCTCAATGTAGGCTCTGGATAGGCCGTCCTTGTCAGACTCAACTGCGTGTCTTGGGAGCTTCCTCTCTTTGTCCTGGCCTCGGCCTCCGCCTGGCCTCGAATCGGGCCTTGACCCGCCCCGAGGGAGAGGACTAAGCTGTAGCTTCATGTCCTCGGGGTCTCGAGGCACTTCCCCGAGATGGCTTATTAGTGGGAAATCAGGCCCTCTGATTTCACCGCGTACATAGGCACCCGCTAAAATCTACCTTAGGTAGCTCCTTAAACTTAGGCTAGGTTCAGGGAAGTAATGGTCTATATTCCTCTTAGTCGGGTGCTTAACGTCTATATCATATTCTATAACGACCCGACCGGTCGTTTTAAGAATTAATGCCCCGATCACCTATAAACTGCTTTCCCTGTGTTTGTTTCTGCTATTGTGAGTTGCCGGGAGGATTCGTTTTGAGTTTTGGAATGTTTTGGGACACTTAGTCCCTAAATGAGAGCTTAAGCTTTAGAATTTGGACCGTAGTCGGAGCAGTGTGAAGACGGCCTCAGAATGGAATTCCGTCAATTCCATTAGCTTCGTTGGGTTATTTCAGGATTAGGGGCGTGTTCGGATTGTGTTTTGGAATGCCAAAAGTTTGATTTTTGAAGTTTCTGGTTCGATAGTGAAATTTTGATATCGGGGTCGGAATCTGATTCCGAGAGTTGGAATAGCTCCGTAGTGTTGAATGTTACTTGTGTGCAAATTTTGGGGTCAATCAGACTTGATTTGGTTGGTTTTATCGTCAGGTGTAGGGTTCTTGAAATTTCAAGTTCCTTAGGCTTAGATTGGAAGGTGATTCGTTGATTTAGCGTTATTTGATGTGATTTGAGGGTTGGAATGAGTCTGTATGATGTTTTAGGATTGGTTGGTATGTTTGGTTGAGGTCCCGGGGGCCTCAGGTGAGTTTCAAATGCTTAACGGAGGTGATTTTGCACTTAGGAAAAAATCTCAAGGTTGCTGCTTCTGGTATTTTTGCACCTGCGGCGAGGAGCCCGCAGGTGCGGCCCGCAGATGTGAGGGAGTGAGTCACAGGTGCGATTTTGGTAGTATTGGCCAGTGACTGCAGATGCGATTATTGGACCGCAGAAGCAGACCACATCTGTGGAGAAAGGAGCGCTTGTGTGGTTTGTGGCCGTTTAATGAAATCTCGTAGGTGCAAGTCCCTAGCCGCAGAAGCGGGACCGCAGGTGCGGTCCCATGACCGCAGAAGCGAAAATCGCTGGGCAAATATAGAATATTCGAGGGTTTGAGATTTCATAACACAAAAATAAAATTGGAGCTCGGCGGGAGACGATTTCTCGAGGGTTTTTGAAGGAGACTCATTGGGTAACGTTTTCTATCTTAATTTAGATCTTAGAAGTATAATCCATTGTTGTTTTCCTCTTCTAATTAAGGGATTTGGGGGATCAAAGTTTGAAAATGGGAGAAAAGTTCCCCAATTGAGAATCCGATTTTTAGCGAGATTTTGACGTCGGATTTTGTTGATTTTTGTTCGAGAGTGCCCGTGAGTGATCGGGTGTTCACAATTTGTAAATTTTACCCGATTCCGAGGTGTGGGCCCGGGGGACTTTTTTGGGGCAATTTTCTTCATTTCGCGTATTAGCTTCAAATTTGTTAGTTAAATAAGTTACTTAAAGTTATATTTACATTATGCAATTTGTTTGATTAGATTTGGGCCACTTTGAGTTGGATACTCGTGGCAATAGCGTGGTTTCGGATTGATTTGCTGGTTCGAGGTAAGTGGCTTGCCTAACCTTGTGTGGGGGAACTCCCCTTAGGATTTTGGTACTGATGTTGTATGATTGCCGTGTACGTGAGGTGATGAGTACGTACACGTGCTAATTGTTGAAAAACCCCATTTTCATTAAGTAAATATCTATGTTTTCTTGTAATTGAGAAATAATTGTACTTTAAGCCTCTTGTTTAGTTTAGGAAAAGCATGCTTATGTGATTTAATTGTCTTACCTGCTTTAATTGCTTACTTGTACTCTGTGCAACATGTTAGAGTAGAATTTCCTGCGTAAATTCTCGAATAGAACTGTAAATCCTTTATGAGACTGTTGTGTGTTTACTTTGGGACTACGGGATGATATCCCGGGAGATCCCCTTGCCTGTTTAATTTGGGACTACTGATCGGTATTCCGGGAGATCCCCCTCCACTTTTACGTTTGGGACTATGGGACGACACCCGAGAGATTCCCCTGTATTGGATATTTACTTTCGGACTACGGATCGGTATTTTGGGAGTTTCCCCTGCATATTCATAATTTGGACTACGGGACGATATCCCGGGAGATCCTCTGTACATTTATGTTTTGGGACTACGGGACGATATCCTGGGAGATGCCCTGTTGCTATCTCTGTGTACTGAGTATATTCTATCTGTGATTTCACTCTTTATCAACTGTTAGTGTCTTTAATTAGACCGGCACCTCATATTGTTTTACTTCATTTATATATATATAACTAGTAGGGCCCTGACCTTCCTCGTCACTTACTCGATCGTGGTTAGGCTTGGCACTTACTAGGTACCGCTGTGGTGTACTCATGCCCTTTCCTGCACATGTTTTTCGTGTGCAGATCCTGGTTCTTCGGCTCAGCCATACTATCAGTGAGACGAGGCGATCTTCAAAGACTTCGTGGTATATCTTCCGCGTCCACAGACCGAGGAGTCCCTCTCTATTCTCTATTTTAGCTATAGACCTTCCGTACTTTCTTTTGATTTGACATTCTGGAGTTAGAACACTATGTAGTATCTACAGCTTGTGATTTCATGAGATTCCAGGTTTTGGGAGTTGATTCAGTTTTGAGATTGTGTGTTTTTATATGCTGAGCTGCATCTTAAACGTTTTTATTATATTTTATCCATAGTATTTTCTAGTTTCGTATTTCGTTTCCTTTTTTCGCAATTTGTTAGGCTTACCTAGTCATAGAGACTAGGTGCCATCACGACAGTTCACGGAGGGCGAACTTGGGTTGTGACAAGTTGGTATTAGAGCCCTAGGTTCATAGGAGTCATGAATCACAAGCCGGTTTATTAGAGTCTCGCGAATTGGTACGGAGACGTCTGTACTTATCTACTAGAGGCTATGTAACTGTTAGGAATAATTCCACTTCATTTGATTTCCTTGTCGTGCGAGATTTTTGGTATCAAATTCTAAACCTCTATCTTCTATTCTCTCACAGATGGTGAGGACACGAGCTACCGGAGGTGACCAGACACCCGCGCCCCCTACTAGAGCCGTCAGAGGTCGGGGCCGGGGTAGAGGCCGAGGATGCGCATGTGGTGCAGCCAGAGCACCCACGTGAGCTGCTATAGAGGATCCACCAGTAGCTCCAGCCGGAGTCCAGGCGCCTGACACGCCTACTGCTACTACTGCTCCAGCTCTCCAGGAGACTCTTGCACAGTTCATGAGTACGTACACCACTCTAGCTCAGGTAGGGTTGCTTCCCCTTGATGCAGCCACATCTCAGAACAGGGGAGGAGCACAGACTCCCACCTCCCGCACTCCTGAGCAGCGAGTGCACGTTGAGAAGGTCCCAGAGGTTATACTGGTACCGCCCGCAGCCCCAGCTGAGCCCGAGGAGAGGGCAGTAGCTTCAGAGGAGGAGTAGAGGAGGCTTGAGAGGTTCAAGAAGTACCAGCCTCCTACATTCAGTGGTCTAGCATCAGATGATGCTCTGGGATTTCTGGAGGAGTGCTACCGTATCCTCCGTACTATGGGTATATCAGGATCGAGTGGGGTTTCTTTCACTGCCTTCCAGCTTCGAGGAGCCGCCTATCAGTGGTGGCGTACTTATGATTTGGACAGTCCAGCTGAGGCAGCTTCCCTGACTTGGACTCGGTTTTCAGATATGTTCCTGAGAGACTATGCCCCTAAGAGCCTCAGGGATGCATGGCGCACAGAGTTTGAGCATTTGCGCCAGGGTACTATGACTGTCTCGAAGTATGGTGTCCGTTTCACTAACTTGGCTAGGCATGCACCAACCTTGGTTGCTACTGTTCGCGAGAGAGTTCGTCGGTTTATTGAGGGGCTTATTCCCAGCATCAGATCCAGCATGGTCTGGGAGTTAGAGATGGATATTTTTTATCAGCAGGTGATGAGCATTGCTAGGAGAGTAGAGGGTATGCATGCTCGGGACAGAGAGAAGAGAGAGGCCAAGAGGTCTCGAGAGTCGGGTCATTTCACTGGTGCCTGTGCCCCAACTGCAGGTCTTCATGGTAGGGGTTGTATGAGTCGCCCCATTCATTCAGCTCTTCCTGCAGCCAATGGTACTCCAGCTCCTCCTAGACTTCAGGAGCCCTATTATGCACCTCCAGTATCCAGCGCGCCTCCTGCACGAGGTGCTTTAAGTGGTCAGTCCAGCAGACCTAGCCCGAGCCAGTCACAGCTGCCACGTCCTCTTAGAGCTTGTTTTGAGTGTGGCGACACACGCCATATGGTGAGGGATTGCCCCAGACTTAGGAGGGGTGCACCTCCACAGGCTTCTCAGCCACAACGTACCCCACAAAGTTCCCAGGCTATGATTACAGTACCAGTTGCTACCCCACCTGCCCAGCCAGCTAGAGGTGGAGGTCGGGGAGGTAGAGGTCGCCCTAGAGGAGGAGGCCAAGCCAGATACTATGCCCTTCCTGCCGGTACTGAGGTTGTCGCCTCCGATTCTGTCATCACAGGTATTGTCCTGGTTTGCCATAGAGATGCATCGGTTTTATTCGATCCAGGCTCCACCTATTCTTATGTGTCCTCTTATTTTGCCCCGCATTTGGGCATATCTCGAGATTCTTTGAGTTCCCCTATTTATGATTCTACTCCTGTGGGAGATTCTCTTGTTGTGGACTGCATTTTCCAGTCGTGTTTGATTGCTCTTAGTGGTTTTGATACTAGAGCCAATTTATTATTGCTCAGCATGGTAGATTTTGATGTTATCTTGGGCATGGAGTGGTTGTCGCTGTCCCGCCCCCTTTTTCTCACGAAATCGGGTTTATGACATTTGGTAGAGATAACTCGTTCCTTTTGGGAAAGAGGTTTTGCAATTTTGAAGAGTCGCCACCTAATGATTACGGTGCATTAGGACACCGGAAGAGTTCGATTTGAATAACCAGAGATAGGGTAAGGGCTTGAAATTATTCTAAGGGGAAGTTGTTAGGCACCCCTCAGAATCCACTAGTGTGGTTCTCGGCCAGACAATTATTGTGAATTTGGGTACAATCAACATATAAGCAAATAAGGCTCAAATAAGAGGGGGTTTCAACACATAAAGGTTTGAAAGTAAATAAGGTTTGAAAGAGTAATTAGAAAAGCTGATTTTAAAAATAAAAAGTTAAAATGTTGAAAGGAAAGAAATAAAGAATAAAGGAAGAGGGGTCCTAGGTTTATTAATAATATGGATCACCCCACACAATGCCCGGTAATCACTCCTCAATGAGGGGCTACACGTGACATTATCGCGTGGTCATCATATCCATATCTACCCTTCCTATCCCGTTAAGGTATTAAAGCGCGGAATGGTCTCGATTACATATTACATGCTATTACCCGCCCCAATCCTATCAGTCCCGGAGGCACTTAGGACTACTAATCCTAAAAGGGGAGGGATATTGGGCTTATTTGAGGTTTCGAAAGGTAAAAAATCTAAGGCGACATACAAAACACATATTGCACATTTTAGGGGAAAAACATATAAACAAACAGGGGCTCAATTATACCTCCTTGAACAGAAAAGCACATAATTAGCATGACTTTCACGTACTGTTTAGGTCTGATTAAATACTAAATGTGAGAGAGAATTTAAGAGTTGAGGCAGACCGGTTCATTACATATTCAGATAAGAAGCCTGAATTAGGCCTGCCTACTAGTTGTAATTGTTAAAATAGATTATAGCTTATAGTTTTACCCTATGGCTTGCCTAAGTGCTAAGACGGGGTCCCATAGACATGATATCTACTGAATTTAGTAGGTAATAAGACATTAAAACTCGAACCAATTGTTTGAAAACTCTATAGGCATGCTTGCTAAACTTTGGTTAAGTAAAGGACTCAGATTATCAAAACGAGAGGCAGAACCAACGAATTGATTACAGGTTTCTGCAGGTGATAGTATATATGTTACTGATTTTTACGTCTAGCAATTGGTGAGGCGAATCAGATGCATTTAGAAACTCCTATAGGCATGTTTTCTACTTATTTCTGATTTTAGACACTTATAGACGTGGCATCTGGGTGCAGAAACTTGCTTTTAAACCTATAGGCATGGTATCTAAAAATGCAGAAGCTTGTTTTAAAACTTATGGATATATCTAAATGCGAAACATTGTTTAAAACCTTACGAGCATGCTATTTATATGCAACTGAATATGCAGAATTAGAACATCCTATAGACATGATTTCTATATGTATTTGAATATGCAGAATTGTAACAGACCTATGGGCATGATTTCTATATGTATTTGCATATGCAGAATTGTAATAGACCTATAGGCATAATTTTTATACCCTTTGCATGCATAGTTACCCATCCCCTTTTTTCCACTAGCCAGCCCCAAGCGTTTATTACAACTTATTACAAACCAAAATGAATAAAATTACATCAGAAAAAGTAAAAAACAAGAGTACAACCAAAGGAAAGCCTGATTCAGACTTCTTGTCTGAATTATGAGATATACCAACTTAAAGACCACTGATCCAAAGCCTTTCTCCAATTTGAGTGCGTCAAAGTTCCCTAAAAGCCTCAATGGGACTCCGGGCAGTGCTCACACCCAAATTGTATCACCAGAATAGGGACAGGTGCAGTGTCGAAGTGCCAGCCCTCAAGTGTCCAAGTTCAGAGGGAACTCAAAGGGTCCTAATGCAAGGCTCACAAGAGGGGGGCGAAACTTAAGTCTAAGAGAGGGTGCAAGTGAAGAAAATAGAGTTTTAAAGAACTAAGAAAGTACAGAAGAGGGAGAAGGGGCTGGGAAATAGTCATAAACAAGTCATCAGGGTTTAGGGATTGGGGAAATTGCCAAAGGGCCTATGTACTTAGGCATTAGCTAATCCTGGGCATACACAACAATAGAGAGTGCTGCTATGGGAAATTCCCAGCCCTCAAGTGTCCAAGTTCAGAGGGAACTCAAAGGGTCCCAAGGCAAGGCTCACAAGAGGGGGCGAAACTTAAGTCTAAGAGAGATTGCAAGTGANCCAAACCGGCTAATCCCCCTATTTCTTCTAGAAAGGGTGTCATCTCAATTTCCCCGAAGCGGAAGATGGACCTTTCACAATCCCAAAATAGAGTAGCAGCTTCTAAGATCTTGTTGTTGGGTTGGATTTCCAGGAGGGAGGGTAGATTCCCTAGATATTTTCGGACAAGTGTCTGGTCACTGGAATGAAGATCTTTCCACCAGCTTAGCAGTCTTGGGTGGATGTTGGTAACCATGCTGAATCTGGGGATTTCGTGCCTCATTATCTGCAAGAAAGAAGGGTTAGACCCTACCCCCACCGGACTCGACTATTTAACATCAATAATTAGCATTAAGCATTTAATTCTCCAAATGAATGCACAGAACGTGATAATGTCCGTTTGGGTTTCAGGGAAACCCAGTGGACTTTGATCAAGGCTATCTTAAAGAGTCATTATGCGGACAACATAACTGACTTGGCTAGGTTTGACCATGATGCATGCACAATTAAACAAAGTAAGGTTTCTATGGGGGATTTAGACTAGTACCCTTGAGCGTACAACTCAAGGGGGAAAGGCACGGAACCGTCGACTACACCGTTGATCGACTGGTTTTACCGCAAACATTCCTTTTCCGGATATAGGGGTGATAATATAGGAAGAGCGCAACCACTCATTATAAGCGTTGCTATAGGATTTGTTTGGCATGAGTGGAATATGATATTGAGCATGACTATGCAACAATTAAAGGCATGTTTTCATGTACTTGCACGTTTAAGAAAACAGTAAATACAACAGTTTCATAATTTAAAGCGAAAATGAAGGAAAGTAGTAAAGGAAAGAAACAAAGAGACAAGTCAGTTTTGTAGTTGAAAAGGAAATTGAACGCTTAAAAGAAATAAACAAATAATTGCGCATAAAGAAGCATAAATTCACAATAATAGCCTGAAATGGTAAAAGCCTGAAAAAACATCCCCAGCAGAGTCGCCATGCTGTCACGCCCCTTTTTTCTCGCGAAATCGAGTTTATGACATTTGGTAGAGACGACTCGTTCCTTTTGGGAAAGGGGTTTTGCAATTTCGAAAAGTCGCCACCTAATGATAGGGTGTATTAGGACACCGGAAAAGTTCGATTTGAATAACCAGAGATAGGTTAAGGGCTTGAAATTCTTCTAAGGGTAAGGTGTTAGGCACCTCTCAGAATCCACTAGTGTGGTTCCCGGCCAGACAATTATTGTGAATTTGGGTACAATCAACATATAAGCAAATAAGGCTCAAATAAGAGGGGGTTTCAACACATAAAGGTTTGAAAGTAAACAAGGTTTGAAAGAGTAATTAGAAAAGCTGATTTTAAAAATAAAGAGTTAAAATGCTGAAAAGAAAGAAATAAAGAATAAAGGGAGAGGGGTCCTAGGTTTATTAATAATATGGATCACCCCAGACAATGCCCGGTAATCACTCCTCAATGAGGGGCTACACGTGACATTATCGCGTGGTCATCATATCCATATCTACCCTTCCTATCCCGTGAAGGTATTAAAGCGCGGAATGGTCTCGATTACATATTACATGCTATTACTCGCCCCAATCCTATCAGTCCCGGAGGCACTTAGGACTACTAATCCTAAAAGGGGAGGGATATTGGGCTTATTTGAGGTTTCGAAAGGTAAAAAATCTAAGGCGACATACAAAACACATATTGCACATTTTAGGGGAACAGCATATAAACAAACAGGGGCTCAATTATACCTCCTTGAACAGAAAAGCACATAATTAGCATGACTTTCACGTACTGTTTAGGTCTGACTAAATACTAAATGTGAGAGAGAATTTAAGAGTTGAGGCAGACCGGTTCATTACATATTCAGATAAGAAGCCTGAATTAGGCCTGCCTACTGGTTGTAATTGTTAAAACAGATTATAGCTTATAGTTTTACCCTATGGCTTGCCTAAGTGTTAAGACGGGGTCCCATAGACATGATATCTACTGAATTTAGTAGGTAATAAGACATTAAAACTCGAACCAATTGTTTGAAAACTCTATAGGCATGCTTGCTAAACTTTGGTTAAGTAAAGGACTCAGATTATCAAAACGAGAGGCAGAACCAACAAATTGATTACAGGTTTCTGCAGGTGATAGTATGTATGTTACTGATTTTTACGTCTAGCAATGGGTGAGGCGAATCAGATGCATTTAGAAACTCCTATAGGCATGTTTTCTACATATTGCTGATTTTAGACACTTATAGACGTGGCATCTAGGTGCAGAAACTTGCTTTTAAACCTATAGGCATGGTATCTAAAAATGCAGAATCTTGTTTTAAAACTTATGGATATATCTAAATGCGAAACTTTGTTTAAAACCTTATGGGCATGCTATTTATATGCAACTGAATATGCATAATTAGAACATCCTATAGACATGATTTCTATATGTATTTGAATATGCAGAATTGTAACAGACCTATGGGCATGATTTCTAGATGTATTTGAATATGCAGAATTGTAACAGACCTATGGGCATGATTTCTAGATGTATTTGAATATACAGAATTGTAATAGACCTATAGGCATGATTTCTATACCCTTTGCATGCATAGTTACCCATCCCCCTTTTTCCACTAGCCAGCCCCAAGCGTTTATTACAACTTATTACAAACCAGAATGAATAAAATTACATCAGGAAAAGTAAAAAAAAAGAGTACAACCAAAGGAGAGCCTTATTCAGACTTCATGACTGAATTATGAGATAGACCAACTTAAAGACCACTGATCCAAAGCCTTTCTCCAATTTGAGTGCGTCAAAGTTCCCTGAGAGCCTCAATGGGACTCCGGGCAGTGCTCACACCCAAATTGTATCACCAGAATAGGGACAGGTGCAGTATGGAAGTGCCAGCCCTCAAGTGTCCAAGTTCAGAGGGAACTCAAAGGGTCCCAAGGCAAGGCTCACAAGAGGGGGCGAAACTTAAGTCTAAGAGAGATTGCAAGTGAAGAAAACAGAGTTTTAAAGAACTAAAAAAGTACAGAAGAGGGAGAAGGGGCTGGGAAACAGTCATAAACAAGTCATACAAAGGGTTCAGGGATTGGGGAAATTGCCAAAGGGCCTATGTACATAGGCATTAGCTAATCCTGGGCATACACAGCAATAAAGAGTGTTGTTATGCGTACAGAATCAACAAGAATACACAACACATGATGGTGACATAGAGGTTATGATTACAGGGGAATCAAGTTTGAGCTATAGACAATAATATTTAATACTGTCATGCCTCAAACAAACCATTAATATCAAACATATTGGGGTTTGGGGGTTTGGGATTCATAATAGGAGAAGATTATAGCATGCTAAAGTAAACACTGAACTGAGCACAAACAGTAGGCAGACATGCAAGTAAAGGTATTAAATAAACACATTGTTTGTGATTGCTGAAAATCTTAATCAGTACATACCAGTTTCAAGGAGGCAAAATACAGTAAAAGCAGTAGCAGGACTTAGAAAAACTGGCCACAGTACGAGTAACAAGAGAGAATGCTTTTTTTTGAATGTGAGTGTGAGTTCAGAAAACTAAGAGTGTTCGTGTGTGTTGTGTTAATGAGAGTGCATGGCATTTATAGTTTGAAAACAGGTGCAGAAATAAGGCAAAAATCATAGTTTAGTAGTAATTATGGAACTATGTACCAATTAAAATCAATCAGTATATGGACTTCCTTTAATTAAGGAGTTCAAACTTAAACAGTAGTGGAAAGAAATTGTTTAAGGAAGGAGATCAAGTAAACATCTTGTGCAAAGTAGACAATTGGGGGTAAATACATATGAGTTTAATTAAGGGAAGAATTAATGAAGAACCTTTGAAATACACAATTAACCAAATTAGGTAAGAAACACAATAAATCAATCAGCACATAGTAAATCAAGGAGTCAGGGATTCGAGGTTACAAATAAACCAAGTCAGAAATAGGAGAATCGAAAGGCTAAGGAAAGTTTTCAAATCAACCTAAGAAACAGGAAAATTAGTAAAACAAGTAAAGAATCAATCAGACTTACACAAGGAGGTATGAAATTAGTCCACAATTAAGGGTTATTTTGAGAGGGAAATTTAGCATATATAAAGAGTGCACAAACATTAGGCATGTGAGGTTAAACCATGGCAAAAAGAAGCAACAATAATAGTTACAAAGTCTGTAGATAGTGAAACATGGTAGTCACATAGGTCAACTTAGTAATAGGGAGAAGAGGGTATCAGAAGCATGCAAAAGAGTCAAGTAAAAGGCCTTTCTGGAAACTATAGCTTAGTTCAAAGATTGCAAGAAACCAAATCACATAGAGAAACAGAAGTTGAAACCAGGACTTTGAATCCAGTCGAGCAACTTCAAATAGACGAAGCAGTTTTCAGAAGCTTGAATAGATCGAATGGAATTAGGGCTTCGAATTCAGAGATGAGGAACAAGCAAATCGCATAGCAAATAGTCTCAAAACTCGAATAAACCCCAAATTTTGGGGTTTTCACCATCAATCGAGTATAGAGATGAAAGACAAGAGAATCAGGCAAAAATATCAATAAAGCAAATAAAATCAGAAACCTTAAGAAGAACTAAGACTTTTAACGTAAAGAAACACAACAGAAGAACATAAGAAACATAGTAGAAGAATCAACATAAGAAACACGATAGAATAACAACATAAGTAGCATAGTAGAACATGCTAAAAATCAGAAAAGCTTTGAAATGACTTAACAGAACCCTAAATCAGAAAAGGTAAAGATTTTGAAGGTAAAGTTTTGGTGGAAACTTTGAGAAAATGTTTAAAAGCTTAGAGAAAACACAGATATACAACGGATCTAAAAGAATCAGAAGAACCTCGAAGGCTAGGGTTTCAGAACAACCCGGATGGTGAGAAGGGCTTGGAAAGTCATTGGTCTAAGCAGGAGAAATCAAGATCAGGCTTGAACAACCATGGTTGGCCGAAGCAAGGTCGGAGACAGCCATAGAACTTGAATGAAACGAAGTCTGGGCAAAGCTTCTTCGAGGTCTGACCTCGAAACCATAGTAACCAGGCATGTAGGAGTCGTAGGAGGCAGGTACAAGCCTTAAATGGCTTTGGAAGCCATGGATTCTGACGATTTTAGGGTGGAAGTGCAGGGAGGCGGCTAGGGTTTCTGAGGGAGCTTGAGAGAATTGGGAGAAAGGGGAATTCAAGGGCGGCTGCAGGCGCAAAATGACTAGGGTTTGGGGGTAATGGGAAATCAAAAAGGAAAGGTTAAATGGTGGCCGTTGATCATTGTGATCAACGGCCTGGATTGAATAGGGATCCGGGCGGGTTATTTTTAAAGGGTCGTGGGTCGGGTAGTTTAAGATTTTGGATGGCTAATTGGATTTTAGGATTAGGTTCAATTGGGTGCCATATCAGGCCAAAATTGAAATGAAAATGGGCTAATATTTAAATAGCCATTTTTTCCTTGTTTATTTTATAAGATATAGTAAAATAATTTTTAGGAATAAATTAATAGTACTAAAATGATTAATAAATCATAATTATCAAATAAAAAATATTGGAGTTAATTTTATAAATACAAACACGATTAAATCTCAAAAGAGGCTAATATTGCAATTATATGCAATTTAGCTTTAAAAATACCAAGCAAATTTACAAAAATATGCTAAAATTATGTTAGCTATATATTAGTATAGGTATGGTAATCCAATAAATAAATCACCAAAATGATATTTTTTTGGAGTAATTATTGGGTTTTTCCTGATAAAAATAAAGCAATAAATTGATTTAAAAAAATCTTTGAAAATGAAGGAAAAATAGTAAAACATTGGGATATGCTTATATATGCATATACAGGCTATTTTGAAGGTATGTTGCATATTGAAATATACAGGAAAAAATTGGGTGTCAACAGTCGCCCCATTTTGCTATTCTTGATTGTCACGCCAAAACCGTGATGCTGGCTATGCCAGTTGTACCGCGAATAGAGTGGGGGGGTACCTTAGATCAAACTTCAAGTAGAGTTATTTTATTCCTTAAGGCTCAGTGAATGGATGAGAAGGGGTGTGACGCGTATCTATCTTATGTGGGAGATGTCAGTATTGATACCCCTACAGCTGATTCAGTCCCAGTTGTATGGGATTTCTATGATGTATTTCCAGTTGATCTTCCAGGCATGGCGCCCGGTAGAGATATTGATTTTCGCGTTGATCTTTTGCCGGGCACTCAGCCCATTTCTATTTCTCTGTACCGTATGGCTCTTCCTGAGTTGAAGGAGTTGAAAAAGCAGTTGCAGGAATTGCTCGATAAGGGTTTTATTCGGCCTAGTGTATCACCTTGGGTTGCTCTTGTCTTGTTTGTGAAGAAAAAGGATGGTTCTATGCGTATGTACATTGATTATTGCCAGTTGAACAAGGTTACAGTGAAGAACCAGTATCCTTTGCCTCGTATTGATGACCTGTTTGATCAGTTACAAGGTGCCCGTGTGTTTTCTAAGATTGACTTGCATTCAGGTTATCATAAGTTGAAGATTCGGGAGCCAGATATCCTGAAGACTACCTTCAAGACTCGGTATGGTCATTACGAGTTCCTTGTTATGTCATTTGGGCTGACCAATGCCCCAGCAGCCTTCATGCATTTGATGCACAGTGTATTCCGGCCATATCTCGACTCATTCGTCACTGTCTTTATTGATGACATTCTGGTATACTCCCGGAGTCGGGAAGATCATGAGTTGCACCTGAGGACGGTGCTTCAGACCTTGAGAGAAAAGAAGTTATATGCTAAGTTCTCGAAATGTGAGTTTTGGTTGGAGCAGTATTGACGCAGAACGGTATCATGATTGCCTATGCGTCCAGACAGTTGAAGGTACATGAGAAGAATTATCCTGTCCATGATCTCGAGTTAGCTACTATTGTTCATGCCTTGAAGATCTAGCGTCAATACTTGTACGGTGTTCCTTGTGAGATCTATACTGATCACAGGAGTTTGCAGCATCTATTCAAGCAGAAGGACCTTAATTTGCGCCAGAGGAGGTGGCTAGAGCTGCTGAAGGACTATGATATCACTATCTTGTATCACCCGGGCAAGGCCAGTGTGGTGGCCGATGCTTTAAGTCGCCGGGCGAAGAGTTTGGGGAGTTTGGCTTATTTACCAGCAGCGGAGAGGCCCATGGCGATGGATGTTTAAGCCTTAGCCAGCCAGTTTGTGAGATTGGATCTTTCGAAGCCTAGTCGGTTTCTAGTTTGTGTGATTTCTCGGTCTTCTTTATTTGATCGTATCAGAGAGCGTCAGTATGATGACCCTCATTTGCTCGTCCTCAAGGAGAAGGTTCTATATGGTGATGCCAGAGGAGTGACTATTGGTGATAACGGGGTATTGAGGATGCAGGGTCGGATATGTGTACCCAATGTTGATGGGCTTCGGGAGTTAATTCTAGAGGAGGCCCATAGTTCGCGGTATTCCATCCACCCGGGTGCTGCGAAGATGTACCAGGACTTGAGGCAGCACTACTGGTGGAGGCGGGTGAAGAAGGATATAGTTGGGTTTGTAGCTCGGTGCCTCAATTGTTAGCAGGTAAAGTATGAGCACCAGAGACCGGGTGGGTTGCTTCAGCAGATAGAGATTCTGGAGTGGAAGTGGGAGCGGATCACCATAGATTTCGTAGTTGGGCTCCCACGGCCTTTGATGAAGTTCGATGCCATTTGGGTGATTATGGATCGGCTGACCAAGTCCGCGCATTTCATTCCTGTGTGTACTACCTATTCTTCGGAGCGGTTGGCGGACATTTATATCCGGGAGATTGTTCGTCTGCATGGTATTCCAGTTTCCATCATTTCAGACAGATGTACTTAGTTCATATCACGGTTCTGGAGGGCCGTACAACATCAGTTGGGTACTCGGGTGGAGTTGAGCACAACATTTCACCCCCAGACGGACGGATAGTCCGAGCGCACTATTCAGATTCTTGAGGATATGCTCTGTGCATGTGTGATGGAGTTTGGAGGTTCTTGGGATCAGTTCTTGCCACTGGCGGAGTTTGCCTACAACAATAGTTATCAGTCCTGCATTCAGATGGCACCATATGAGGCCTTGTATGGTAGGCGGTGTAGATCCCCGGTGGGTTGGCTTGAGCCGGGTGAGGCTAGATTATTGGGCACAGACTTGTTTCAGGATGCCTTGGAGAAGCTTAAGGTGATTCAGGATAGACTCCGTACAGCCCTGTTTACCGTGAAAATTGTAACAACAATTAAATTTATTAAATGGGACTCTAAAAATACGTGATCTATTCCCAAGCTAGTTTGTTAGAGCAGATGGTGCTAGTATTATGAATTTTAACGATGGGACGGAAGACAAATGAGGTAACGACTGAACCAAAGGGTTTGCTACCCGGGCGTAAGCTTGGTCAATTGGGACTTCGAGGTCGACCACGACGTCGAGCTCGGGTTGTTGGGGACCCTCGGGAGCAGTATAACAGCTAGAGATATAATCAAACGAAGCCACTTATAACAGAAATTGAATTGTACGATGAAGAATACATGTAGAGACAATGAATATTGAAGTATCCTTAGTATCAGTGAGAGCCAATAAGTATTCGTAAGAAAAGAGGGAGAGAGAGATATTATTGAACTTTGTAGAATTGTGGGTGCAACATCAGTCCCTTACAAGGTAGGGCGAGTCCCCTTTATATAGGAGAAGAAACTTAGTAACGAATACATGTATATCTAATATGAAATATGGAGATGTGATGGCTTCACTCGACACCCCAGCATAGGCTAGGGATAGGCCGGTCCTGTCAGACTCAACCGCGTGTCTTGGGGGCTTCCCCTTTTTGTCTTTATCTTGGCCTTGAATCGGACCTCGACAAGCCTCGAAGGAGTGAACTAAGTTGTGACTTCATATCATCGGTGTCTTGAGATATCTTCCCGAGGTGGCTTCATGTTCTCGGGGTCTCGAGCTACCTCCCCGAGATAGCTTGATGGCGGGAAATTGGGCCCTCTGATTTCACCACGTACAGATAGTCTCCGTGTTTCTCAGAACGAAGCGACGGGAAACGGTTATGACCGTTGACTCCACGAGCTCCTCATGGCAATAGTGCATTGGCGATCTGCGTCATGGCGCAATCGTTCGTGATAGATGGCATATCTCATAGACTCCTGTTCAATACTCTGCCACTTCCGTTTTTCAAGGTAAAAAGTGCTTCCGTTGATTTGGTTTTTCAAGGATGCAATAATTGAATTCGTCGGTCAGTTTTCCAGAGCCTCGTTGACCGTGTTGCTGCCCCCTATAAATGGGGTGCCTTGGCGTTACTTTTCTTATCCCAGTATCTTCATCGGCATACTTTGCCTATTCCATCTTGTCATCTTCTTCTATCTTTGAGCATAACGTTTGGGGCTTATAGCCTCAAGACCGTTAGGAGGAGTTCCCTTAAGTTGTGCTATGGCCGTTGGCCTGTTGGTGTTTGCTGCTGCTGTTGGCCCAAGGTGGCGATGGACGGGGAATCGGTCTCCTCCTCATGTAGACAGTCGTTCGGATTATGCACCGCTGCTCACTCTCCTACCCGGGCCTGGTGTGGCACCTCATCCTTAGGGCTCTTTCTTTCTCGAGGGATAAGGTGGCCCTCTCGGTCGTTGAGGTTGAGGCTCGCCGAATCTCCAACTTTTGGTTTTGGCGGGCTATGTCTCTTTTCTCTGCCTCCTCTGTGTCTCCTCCTTTCCATCTTCTCCATCTCCTCCGGCGGGAATCCCTTGAGTGATTGAGCTGGGAACCTAGAGGAGGTGGAGGTCGAAGGGATCACCCTCGAGGGTGTGATGCTCGAGGATGCTGATACCGGAGATGCACCCTCGAGGGCGGACTGGGCTTCCGGGTTTCATCACATGTACATCCTTCTGTTCCTTCGCTGTAGGGGTAGACTCCCATAGGCCTTAAAATTATATGTAATGACCCTTCAAGGGCTTTTGTAAACGTATGCCATAACCCTTTAGGGGTTGTTGTACATGAATTTTTATGAATATGAACATATCCTTTTGATCTCTGCTTTCGATTTGCGCCGAGTAACTGCATGTTTTTATACCCTCGAGGCCCCTTGAACGTCCCTTTTTACTTTTTGACTGCTGATACTTGGCTGGGGTGCGAGCATTCTCTCAGCTCTTCTACAGGTCGACGCGGCTCCCTTTCGAGGCCATCGTTATTCCTCGGGTAACCCTGGGTTGATTGGTTAGATCTGGGCTGCCTAGGCCTTCTGAATCGCATGGAGATAATGCGTTTGAACTTTGGGGCCTTTGAGGATGTTATCTTGGATGGAGGCTGGCTTTGGGTACCGCGGGGTCCCTTTTGATTTTCGATGTGGACAACTTCCTTTAGATATGTAGGAGATAGGTTTTGCTGAGCGGTTGCCTACGCTCAGGCACTGCATTGAACTTTTACGGAGCTTTCGCGATTGGAGCTCCTTGCATTGAGTGACGGCATGGAAGCTTCATAAATTCTGGTTTCTCTTCGGTGGGGATCCTCGAGGCGGGATGCCATCCCGAGCTCGGAGATAATGCGAACGGTTCCTTGAGTCTTGGGTTCTTGTCGGAGGATACTTTCGGGGTCGGATATCATCCCATTGGACTATATCGACGTCGTTTACTCCCTGGGGCTGACTCCGGGCAGGCAAACCATTGTCGTTCTTATCATATATGTGGGGAGGCTTCGGCTTCTTCGTAGGATTTCATTGTTTTGAGGTAGCTGTGCTCCTGCTTTGGCATATGGGTTCCTTATTTCCCTAGGTGCAAGAAGTGTTGGTTCGCGCCCTTGCTTTGCTCTGTTTAGTATTACCATAGTCATGGCAACCACTCTAGGGGCGGCATGGCAGAGAGCGGAGAGTGCTGTTCTCGGCGCTCGGGAGCTGAGGGATTTCGTTCTGACGACGATTTCTTTGATAAGAGGGGAGAATTTGGAGATGGTAAGAAAATACTGCGGATGGAATGAGGGGGTATCGCTGCAGGTGCTTCCTCCGGGAGAGAACATTACGGATTTCGCTGACGGATTTTTGAGTGTACACCTGTATCCTTTCGCGTTTAGCCCCCTCGACAGGGTCGTGCTTGATTTTTGCTTGAAGTATCGGGTTACTTTGGCGCAGATACATCTGTCATTTTGGCGGGTGGTGCTGATGATGAGGTTCTTTGCGGAGAAGGCCGATCTCGAATTTACGCTCGATCAACTCATCCGGCTGTATCGACCCTTTCATCTTCAGGGCCTGCAAACCTTGAAGTGTCTTTCATCCCCGCCGTTTGTTCTCGATGACGAAGAGGAAGGGGGTCGAGAATGGGCCGGTTGGTTCGTCAGGGCCCGGACGGTCGACATCATCCCTTCGGAGCTTTTGCCGTTCCTCGAAGGGTGGAATTATGCACGTGAGTGGAGCGTCCGGTGCTTTTTTAGGTTGTACCGATAGCGGAAGTTAGTTAAATAATGGTGCTTTTTACCTTGTTGTAGCAATTTCATGGACGCGAGGCGAAGTCTCTGGTCTGCCCGGCTGGGTCCGGAGGCTGGTGACCCATTCGTCCTACGACGAGCGTCGGTGGCGAGCTGTGCTCCGTGTCAGGTGGGGAGCGAAATACCAAGGTATGTGCACGTGCTGCCTTTGCCTCGGCCCTCATGTACTTGAGGTAACATTTTCCCCCTTTTCTACTTGCATTGGATCTGTCGCTTGCAGGTATCGGGCAGTTCTTTGGGATGAGACAGTGTTCTTCCGAAGAGGGGAAGGAGTCGTTGACCTTTCTCCCCGCCCTTCGAGGTGATGGAGCTTCTAGTGGTGCTGACCATGCTAGTATCTTCAAGGAAAAGGCATTGTTTGATTCTGTTATCCCCGGGGTACCTGATTCTAGGTCGTCGATGCCTTCGAGCGGATATGCTCTGCCCGAGACCAGCTTTCCCGGGGGCGAAGGGAAAAGATCAACAAGAGTATGCTCCGACTTCGAGGAAGTCTGCTGACCTCACTTCGTGGTGAGTTTAGGCGCAGTTCCCTGTATTCCGCGTCCTTCGTTCGTCATTGAGTTTTCCTTGTGCAGTCCTCTGACAGGTTGAAATCTGAGCTAGTCCGTCAAGGGGCCAAGTTTCAAAAAGTTCGGTATGAGGGAGAATCTCTTAGGCTGCTTAGGATGGTGTTTGGTTGTTGAGTAGGCTTTGCCGGCTTCCCGTTGTGGCAGGTTTTGGCGCGATCCCTCCGCATCTTGGATCTTTGAGTTTTGATTAGAGTCGATATGGTCGTAGAACTGTCTCTTAATTCTTTGAAGAGTCCGGATTTGGAACAGCCGGTGCCCGGGCGGGCGTAGCACTGCGCTGACCCGCAGATGGCGAAGGAGTGGTGATTTATTTGCCGATGATTTGAGCCAGGCTGGAGCGGGCTTTCGAAGGGAGAGTTTGCTTACAGGGACTTATGCCGGGGGTACCATTTTTCCGGGAGAGTTTGCTTGAGCGAAGATAGTCGGGCATGGTGCCCGGCTTTTGTACGGCGGATGCCCCGAAGAACGCCTGTCATTGGAGCATCGACCTTGCCATTCTCCTTTGTAATGTTTTTACAGACTTATGCTTGTAGACGGAGAGCGCTCCTTTCGCACATATATATATGTATAAATAGAAAAAATGGGAGGAGTCATGAAATTCTTTACCTCCTTTGTATTGTGTTTGATCCGACAGACTAGTTTCCATGTTTCGGCGGGACCCTGGCGGGTTCGGAACAAATCTATTTTAGGCCAGGGGACCTTTGAGTGTGATTTGCTGATGCGAGCAGGCGCCCGAACCTTTTCGTTTTGTATAGCTGCTTCCGGCCTTGAGTCAGGTTTTTGTCGAGCGTACCTGTCCTTCGGTCTCTTTGCACCGGTGTGGGCGAATGTTCGAGCCGAGATTATGGCGAAAGATACCGGGTTGAGGCCGAGAATGGCAGCTTACTCGAGGAGCGCTGATGTCGCCAAAGTCGAGTTTGCAGAAGATCCTCGATCGTGCCTAAAATAGCAGAGAGTGTGTGAAGTACAGATCCCGGAGGGAAGTCTTTGAGTAGATTCTCACAAGGGGTTTTGATCTTTCGAGGGAGATTAGGCCACAGGATAGGAGCGCCGATGCTAAATTCCTGCTGCCCGACGCTGGGGACGATGAGGAGGAGATCGCCGGGCTGTGACTGTCGGAAAAAAGTGGAATGACCGTTTCTTGCCTCCTTGTTATGTATATATGGTTTTCAATATTCTACGCAGGTTGGGGCTGTGTCTTGTCGTCAATACGTAGCAATAAGAGAGGGAACCCCGCAACTTATATTCTTTGTATTTCCGTTTGTTGGAATTTCAATTGGGTCGATTTGATCCCGGACTTGCCCTAGGGCTTGTATGCTTTGCTCGTTGCCGGGTTCAGTCTTCGAGTCGGGATCCGACTCGAGCTTAATTTACCCTCAAGATTGGCGCTCGTCTGGATTGACGACGATGGCTTTTATTTTTGCCTTTGGGCGTTTGGTCGTTTTAACTTATTTAGGGTCCAGTCTCCGAGTCGCGTTGCGATTCGACCTTTACTTGACCCTTAAGCTGTCAGTTTTGGCTGCGAGAAGGGCTCTTACGCTTTTTGGTCGTAGAGACCTTTTGATATGTGGCCCGTAGGCTTGTTTAGTTAACTATTTTGGATCCGATCTCCGAATCGAGTTACAATTCGAGCTCACTTTTGTCCTCAAGTTGTCAATTTGGCTGGCGACAATGGCTCTTACGCTTTTTGGTCGTAGATACCTTTTTGATATGTGGCCCGTAGGCTTGCTTAGCTGGCGACAATGGCTCTTACGCTGTTTTTTCCCGTGGGTTTTTTGTAGGCTTTGTTTTCCGCGCGTTAAGGTCTTTTTGAAAGATTTTTTCCTGACCCGTCGTCGGTTCCAGAAGAACCTCGATTTCAAGTTGTAATCAGCAATATATCGAGCACCTCGGAAGGTTCATAGCCCGTTGTTTGCCTGTTGAGGGAAGCCTATTTTAACCGGTTCTTTTCGAAATATTTAAGTAGTGGCCTGCGATTTTAGCGACTGTCGGGTGTCCCCAAGTTGCGTTATTCCGGCTGTGTCAGTCGTTTTGACCGTAGTCATGTGTGTTTGGCCTTAGCCATTTTTGATCCCGAGTAATAGTTTAGGCATCTACATCGAGGGTATTCCCTTTTGGGATTCTTACAAATGCGACGTATAGCCTAAACTTCGGGATTTTCATGCCTGTTGAGGTCTTACAGTTTGTCATGCCTGTTGAGGTCTTACAGTTTGCCATGCCTATTGCGGTCTTACAGTTTTTTTGGCGATGTAGTATGGCGATTGTCGTTAGTCTCCGAGTCATCAAGTTGTTTAAGCGTGAAGACCGCTTCTTGTGAACTCGGAGTTGTGTTTTGGGGCTTTACGAGCCCGGAGTTCCGGTCCTGGAGTTGTGCGATTGCCCTATTGTAGGCATCAAGTCTCCGAGTATTCGGAGATGCACTTGATGAAGAGATCCCTACCGGGAATGCACTGTGATTTCTCCGTTCGGGGGACGGAGCGGTGGAAAGCGTTCTTTGATCCGTTGGCGCAATATACCTTGTTGTGTTATCCCGACCTATATCGGGCCATGGCTGATCTCTTGCGGGTTTGTCCTGCCTGAAAGATATTGTCGTCTCATAGCCTCGACCCGGAGGCCGTTTGGGGCATTTTGAACTATTGGTACCTGTTCCTACGCTTTTCGGGATGTTCCAGGGGAAAGATTCGTTGCTTTACTCTGGGAAGGAGTTCCCTCCTCCAAAAAGTATTTTTTGATTTGTTTGATACAGTAGTACACGTTTTTGCCGACGAGGCCTGAATACACCGGTGTTTCGATGCATCGTTTTTCTTACAGGAAACCTTGTCTGGTGTTTTTCGAAATTCCACGAGCGGGCCGCTTTTCGGGGGGAATGCCTTCTCGCTTTTTTAACGGCCGCTGGGTTTGTTCTGAAAGTCTTGCGGAGTTCCCCTCCTAGAGGCTTGCAGACGTTGCCTCGTTAAAAACCTTGCCGATAAAAACCTTTCTTTTTAGGATAAAAACTCGGTCGAAGGAAAAGAGTGCAACGGGTGCGCCATTGGGGCTTCGGGTTCCGCAGCAGTACTAACGTTTGGGCAGCTTCCGATTTGGGTGTCTGCGCAAGGGTTAATCCCGAATTTGAAAAAATAACATAAGAAAAGGAATGGTTGTACCTTAAAGTTACGGGCGCAGGCAACGTCTTGGGACTTAGCCTATTATAACTTCCCGGGAGCGGAGGTGCGGCGCGAATTTTTCACTTTGCTTTGTCAAGTTTGACCGGGGGCAAGACCTGGCCTGTTCGTGGTTTCATTTGGGGGTGGAAGTGTGAGTGTTGGCACTACGTCGTGTACAACGAACATTTCCCTTGCCGCGTGGTGTTCCCCGTATACGATCTTGATCTTGTCCTTTGTCGGGAATTTTATCACCTGATGGAGGGTGGATGGCACTGCTCTCATGCTGTGTATCCAGGGTCGTCCGAATAAGGCATTGTACCTCATATCTCTCTCGATGACATGGAACTTGGCGTCTTGGGTTTTGCCGGCCACGGTAACCGGGAGGATGATTTATCCCTTCGTTGTTTCGCTAGCCATGTTAAAACCGTTGAGGACTCGAGTGGCGAGTAAGATTCGTTCGAGCAACCCGAGTTGTTCTATTACCTTCGCCCTTATGATATTGGCCGAACTAACTGGATCCAGAGTACATGTTTTATCTGAAATAAATTTATAAGAAAGGAGATTACTAGGGCATCGTTGAGGGGTTGGGATAGGGCCTCGGTGTCTTCCTCGCTGAACGTGAGGGTGTCTTCTAGGATATATCTCGGAGTCCGTTTTTCCCTGCTGATGGATATCATTGTTCTTCTCACTACCGGTTCCTGCGGGGCCGGCGCCCCCATGATCATGTGGATGACATGTCGTGGTTTGTTTGCCTCATTTTTCTTGGTCACCTCCCTCTCTGGGAATTGATTTTTGGCCCGATCGCTGAGAAATTCCCAGAGATGTCCTTTGTTGAGTAGTCGAGCTACCTCCACTCGTAGTTGATAGCAGTCCTCGATCCTGTGACCGTGCGTGTTGTGAAACTCGCATACTAGGTTGTAGTTTCTCTGCAAAGGGTCTGTTTGTATCGGTTTGGGCCACTCGGTGTCCCTGACCTTACTGATAGCAAACACGATGTCTGAAACATCGACGCAGAAGTTGTATTCTGATAAGTGGGGCGCGTTAGCTGGTTCTATGTTTCGATCGAACCTGGTTCTGTTGATGAGTCCTCGATCTATCCTTCGATCGTTGCAAGGTTGGTTGCATCTTGGGACGTTCCTCCTGTCTTCGAGTTACGACTGGTACCTTTCTTTGCTTGGTCTCGCTTCTTTTACTGGGAGTCTACTCGGGTATACTGAGCCCGAAGGGGCTCCCAGTTGGTCGTCCTCGTCCCTAATCTTTTATTGGTACCGGTTGTGGACGTCTGACCAAGTCATAGCCGGGTATTCGATTGGGTTCTGCTTCAGCTGCTTCTAGGCCACCAAGCTTCATTTGTTCAGGCCTCGGGTGAAGGCCTGTACCTCCCGTTGTCAAAGACGGGTGGCAGTTCCATTCGTTCCATTTGGAAGCGGGACACGAATTCCTGCAGCATCTCATTCTCTCTTTGCTTGATTTTGAAAACGTCGGACTTCCTCGTTGCCACCTTGATGGCTCCCGCGTGTGCCTTTACGAAGGAATCTGCTAGCATGGCGAATGAATCTATGGAGTCGGGAGCCAAGTTATGATACCACATCATGGCCCCCTTCGAAAGTGTTTCTCCGAATTTTTTCAGCAATACAGACTCGATTTCATCATTTTTTATATCGTTGCCTTTTACAGTGCAGGTATAAGCGGTGACGTGCTCGTTGGGATCGGTGGTGCCGTTGTATTTGGGGAGTTCCGACTTCCTGAATTTTTTGGGAATGGGCTTCGAGGCTGCTTCCTCGGGGAACACCTTTGTACGAATTTCTTCGAATCCAGACCTTTTAGGACCGGGGGTGCTCCCAGGATATGGTCCACTCGAGAGTTTTAGGTCTCGACCTTTTTATCGTTGGCCGCAATCATTTTTCTGCCCGATTCGATCCTTTTGGTAAGGTCCTCCAGCTTCTTCACAATGGTGGGGTCAGCCGTTGACCCGATATCATTTGATCTTTCGTGTATTTGCTCGGCGGGGGGAGCTGTCTCCGGTGCTGGTGTGTTGGGAGTTCTTGGATGGCTTTGCAACTGAGAAATGACCAGTTGTTGTGACTGAAACATTTCAAAAATAACGTGAAGACTAACTTCCTGTTCATCGCGGGCTAGGGTTTTTTGAACTTCCTATCAGTCGCTGTGTCGCACGCTTCTGTCGGCGTGAGACATTTCGTTGACTTGTTGTGCATCCTATGAGTCCGCGTCCGCTAGTATTGGTCCGGGTGCATTATCGGGATCCTGTAGTGGTGCTCTGGCGGCCGGGATAGCTACACCATTTTCCCCGTGATCTTCGAGGAGGTCGTTCTCAGCTCTGTTCACCAAGCCAGACATTTTTACCTGAAACCAAAGGATCTTGGACAAGAAAAAGTGTGAAAAATGATATGCGTTTGCGTGATGAAACTAGCAAGAAAATAATCACTATTATTTTTAGCCCCACGGTGGGCGCCAAACTGTTTACCATGAAAATGGTAACGACAATTAAATTTATTAAATGGGACTCTAAAAATACGTGATCTGTTCCCAAGCTAGTTTGTTAGAGCAGATGGTGCTAGTATTATGAATCTAACGATGGGGCGGAAGATAAACGAGGTAACGACCGAACCAAAGGGTTTGCTACCCGGGCGTAAGCTTGGTCAATTGGGACTTCGAGGTCGACCTCGAGGTCAAGCTCGAGTTATCGAGGACCCTCGGGAGCAGTATAACAACTAGAGATATAATCAAACGAATCTACTTATAACAGAAATTGAATTGTACGATGAAGAATACATGTAGAGACAAAGAATATTGAAGTATCCTTAATATCTGTGATAGCCAATAAGTATTAGTAAGAAAAGAGGGAGAGAGAGAGAGAGATATTATTGCACTTTGTAGAATTGTGGGAGCAACATCAGTCCCTTACAAGGTAGGGCGAGTCCCCTTTATATAGGAGAGGAAACTTAGTAACGAATAAATGTATATCTAATTTATGAAATATGGAGATGTGATGGCATGACTCGACACCCCAGCATAGGCTAAGGATAGGCCGGTCTTGACAGACTCAACCGCGTGTCTTGGGGGCTTCCCCCTTTTGTCTTTATCTCGAGCTTGAATAAGACCTCGACAAGCCTCGAAGGAGCGAACTAAGTTATGACTTCATATCATTGGTGTCTTGAGATAATTTCTCGAGGTGGCTTCATGTTCTCGGGGTCTCGAGGTACCTCCCCGAGATGGCTTGATGGCGGGAAATCGGGCCCTCTGATTTCACCACGTACAAGCCCAGTCCAGACAGAAGAGTTATGCGGACCGGAAGGTTCGTGATGTTTCCTACATGGTCGGAGAGCGGTTCTTGCTTCGGGTTTCACCTATGAAGCGCGTTATTAGATTTAGGAAGAAAGGGAAATTGAGTCCGACGTTTATTTGTCCTTTTGAGATATTGTGACATGTTGGGGACGTTGCTTATGAGCTTGCCTTACCTCCTAGCTTGGCAGGAGTTCATTCGGTATTCCATGTTTTGATGCTCCGGAAGTATCACGGCGATCCGTCACAGGTGCTGGATTTCAATTCAGTCCAGTTGGACAAGGATCTATCTTATGTTGAGGAGCCAACGGCGATATTGGACAGGCAGGTTCGAAAGCTGAGGTCAAAGAACATCGCATCAGTCAAGGTTTTGTGGCTGGGTCAGCTGGTCGAGGAGGCGACTTGGGAGACCGAGCAGGATACGCGCATCTGTTACCCTCATCTTTTTACCACTTTAGGTATATCTCTATGCTCGTTCGAGGATGAACGAATGTTTTAAGAGGGGGAGGATGTAACGGCCCGGTCGGTCATTTTAAGAATTAATGCTCTGATCCCCTATTAACTGCTTTCCCCGTGTTTGTTTCTACTATTGTGAGTTGTCGGGAGGATCCGTTTTGAGTTTTGATGTGTTTTGGGACACTTAGTCCCTAAATGAGAGCTAAAGCTTTAGAATTTCGACCATAGTCGGAGCAGTATAAAGACGGTCTCGAAATGGAATTCCGTCAATTCTGTAAGCTCCATTGGGTAATTTCGGGGTTAGGCGCGTGTTCAGATTGTGTTTTGGAGGTCCGTAGCTTATTTAGGCTTGAAATGCCGAAAGTTTGATTTTTGAAGTTTACGGTTCGATAGTGAAATATTGATATTGGGGTCGGAATCCGATTTCGAGAGTTGGAATAGCTCCGTAGTGTTGAATGTGACTTGTGTGCAAATTTTGGGGTCAATTGGACTTGGTTTGGTTGGTTTTATCATCGGGTGTAGGATTCTTGAAATTTCATGTTCCTTAGGCTTGGATTGGAGGGTGATTCATGGATTTAGCGTTGTTTGATGTAATTTGAGGGTTGGAATGAGTCCTGATGATGCTTTAGGATTGGTTGGAATGTTTGGCTGAGGTCCTGGGGGCCTCGGGTGAGTTTTGGATGCTTAACGGAGGTGATTTAGGACTTAGGCAAAATTCTGAAGGTTGCTGTTTCTGATATTTTCGCACCTGCGGTGAGGAGCCTGCAGGAGCGGCCCACAGATGCGAGGGAGTGAGTCGCAGTTGCGATTTTGGCACTACTGGCCAGTGACCGCAGATGCGGTTATTCGATAGCTGAAGCGGACCGCATTTGCGGGGAAAGGAGCGCCGGTGCGGTTTATGGCCGTTTAATGAAATCTTGCAGGTGCGAGTCCCCAGTCGCAGATCCATGACCGCAGAAGCAGAAATCGCTGGGCAGATATAGAAAATTCGAGGGTTTGAGATTTCATAACACAAAAATTGAATTGGAGCCCGATAGGAGACGATTTCTCGAGCGTTTTGAAGGAGAATCATTAGGTAATGATTTTTATCTTGATTTTGATCTTAGAACTATAATCCATTGTTGTTTTCCTCTTCTAGTTAAGGGATTTGGGGGATAAAAGTTTGAAAATGGAAGAAAAATTCCCCAATTGAGAATCCGAGTTTTTAGTGAGATTTTGACGTCAGATTTAGATGATTTTGGTTCGAGTGTGCTCGTGAGTGATCTGGTGTTCAGGATTTGTAAATTTTACCCAATTCCGAGGCATGGGCCCGGGGACCTTTTTGGGGCGATTTTCTTCATTTCGCGTGTTAGCTTCAAATTTATTAGTTAAATAAGTTACTTAAAGTTATATTTATATTATGCAATTTATTTGATTAGATTTGGGGCACTCGAAGTTTGATACTCATGGCAAGAGCGTGGTTTCGAATTGATTTTGAGCTGGTTCAAGGTAAGTGGCTTGCCTAACCTTCTGTGGGGGAACTCCCCTTAGGATTTTGGTACCGATGTTGTATGATTGCCGTGTACGTGAGTGACGAGTGCGTACACGTGCTAATTGTTGAAAAACCCCATTTTCATTAAGTAAATATCTATGTTTTCTTGTAATTGAGCAATAATTGTACTTGAAGCCTCTTGTTTAGTTTAGGAACTGCATGCTTATGTGTTTAATTGTCTTACCTCCTTTAATTGCTTACTTGTACTCTGTGCAGCATGTTAGAGTAGAATTTCCTGTTTAAAATCTTGAATAGAACTGTAAATCCTTTTTGAGACTGTTGTGTGTTTGCTTTGGGACTACGGGACGATATCCCGGGAGATACCCCTGCGTGTTTAATTTGGGACTATGAATAGGTATTCCGGGAGATCCCCTTGCATTTTTACGTTTGGGACTACGGGACGACACCCGGGAGATTCCCCTGTATTGGATATTTACTTTGGGACTACGGATCGGTATTCCGGGAGTTTCCCCTGCATATTCATGATTTGGACTACGGGACGATATCCCGGGAGATCCTCTGTACATTTACGTTTTGGGACTACGGGACGATATCCTGGGAGATCCCCTGTTGCTATCTCTATGTACTGAGTATATTCTATCTGTGATTTCACTCTTTATCAACTGTTAGTGCCTTTAATTATACTGTCGCACCTCATATTGTTTTACTTTGTTTGTATATATATAGCCAGTAGGGACCTGACCTTCCTCGTCACTACTCGACTGAGGTTAGGTTTGGCACTTACTGGGTATCGCTGTAGTGTACTCATGCCCTTTCCTGCACATGTTTTTCATGTGTTGATCCAGGTTCTTTGGCTCAGCCATACTATCAGTGAGGAGAGGCAATCTTTAGAGACTTGGAGGTTTATCTACCGCTTCCGTAGACCGAGGAGTCTCTCTCTGTTCATTCTTTTAACTATAGACCTTCCGTACTTTCTTTTGATCAGACATTCTGGAGTTAAAACACTATGTAGTATCTACATCTTGTGATTTCATGAGATTCCGGGTTTAGGGAGTTGATTCAGTTTAGAGAGTGTGTGTTTGTATATGCCGAGCGGCATCTTAAACGTTTTTACTATGTTTTATGTGCAGTATTTGCTAGTTTCGTATTTTGTTTCCTTTTTTTACAATTTGTTAGGCTTACTTAGTCGTAGAGACTAGGTGCCATCACGACAGTTCACGGAGGGCGAACTTGGGTCGTGTCATATTCCAAGTCTTGTTTAAATCTACCATTTCGAAAGAAAGTTGTATATGCATTTAAAAAAGGAGTTATAGGTTTTAATAAGTTTATAACTAATGAAAGATTGCTTTCTTAAGCTGAGGGTCTATTGGAAACAACCTCTCTATCCTCACAAGGTAGGGGTAAGTTCTGTATATATACTAACCTCCCCAGACCCCACATTGTGAGATATTACTGGGTATGTTATTGTTGTATAACTTATGAAAGATCTTTTGAAATTTTCATACCTAAAAAAGTTCAGAAAGACTTATGAAGTACTTCTATGCTTTTGAAAGAAGATTGCTTTATCTCTTATAAATATGGATGTTCATGTAACTTTGTGAGATAAAAGATAGATAAAAAACATGTGTCATGGGTATACCTTTTGGAAAAATCAGTTTCAATCAGAGTTATGTGAACTCATTGAAGTTTGTTAGTTCGCAATTACCAGCCGTGTTGGTTTTCTTTTTCTTGAAAATCAGCCTTGTAAACATCCTTTTGATTCTGGTTTTCTCCAAAGAGAGGTCATTCACTTTTCAAATCTGTTCAAACTCAAGCTTTATTGAAAGTGGTTAGCGGTAAATAAACAAAGTCTTTTATTTGTTAAGAAAAATAAGTGATCAAAGCATCAAAGTATTATAGTGAACATGATTCTAAACTTGGATTCTCTATTGTTTACCTATGGGCCTTGGTTTGCCTAGGTTCCTAAAACAATCAAAATATACTAGAAGTATCCAATAATAGTATTAGAGTCAAACATATACATAGAATAAACAATGAGATCTATCGTCTAAAAGTGAGAAGGGAAAAGGAATTGGATTCTCGATATTGGGACAGTGGACCAAGCCCAGCAGATCTATAAGCAGCTGCAAACTTTATTCAGCAAAGGGGTCCTAGACCAAAACATGGACTTGAGTTCCAAAGAACTCGGTCGGCCCAGTTCAAACATGCACACAAAGAGATAAAGAAGATAATTAGTGAAACCAACATGAGGCCCAACAAAACAAAATCACAATAAGTAAACAAGATTGGAGAATACAGTGAAACAAATTTCATTTGTATTAATCCTTTGTCAATGATTAGAGGCTTAGAGCTAAACATTATTCATGGGGAAAATAACCTTTGGATCCCTGACACTTCAAAGTTCACCAGGGTCTCATGGACCCCGAGCAATGCTTGTGTCAGGAAAGGGCATCTTAACCACAAACCAGGTCCCACTCCAAATGCCTTTAACCACTCACACTTACTCTTCCTTAGAGGTTTATACACAAATAAGGTGTTCACTTAGTAATTAACATGAGAGCAGTATAGGACACACATAATTTCTACAGAAACTGTGTAGAACATTATCATCAGAGTGTACAGATGTGAACAATCCAGAATAAAACCATTAATTTTAGGATCAGAACCCATATACAAGGAGGCAAACTACTACAAATATTTATAGTATCCAGTGATATCAATGATCAATTATAGCATGCATCAAAGCATTAAAGAGACTGTCATATAGATGTAAAATAAGGAGAATTAATGGCAAACTATCAGTAGACTAATCCAAGTTCAAAAGTACCTTATTGAGTAATTTGAGCATTGGTGGATGACATGAAAAGAAACATGCACTAGTTTCATTAATTCTACTGAAGTTTCAAGACCTTAACTAGGTTCACAGTTGTCGCACTCCTTTTTCTCTCGAAAGCAGGTTCCAACATCTGACAACTCTTTAAATGGGTATTAAAAAAGAAGAGTAGCCATCTAACGATTTTAAGGTGCGTTAAGGCACCTATTTGCAAATAAATTTGTTTAATTAGTACATGTCACAAAAAATTGGGTAAGGGCTCGAATTACATTAAAGAGAAGGTGTTAGAGACTCTTCGAGGTCCACTACTGTGGGTCCCGACCGAAGTTTAAACTATGTTGGATTATCGGATTACAATTGTCCCAAGTGATCATATAAGTGAAGGAAGACAAGGAATTTAAAGGTTCTATTGTGAACAACTATAATAGAAAGCAGGAAAAAATCAAAGTATATAGGTGATTAATACAGGTCTTTGGAGTTTACAAGGTACAACTCTATTACTCTATATTTGATGACTAAGTGTGAACAGTAAACATATAAAAGACCTGGGACGGGAGGGGGGGGGGGTTTGCTAAGTTTTAGTCCAAGGATCATCCGTGCAACATAAATAATAATT